>NC_092814.1:210622800-210700300 GCF_023375885.2 Dermacentor andersoni
CGCGTCAGGCCTGTTGTTTTTTGCATCTTCCTAGTGTGCTGCGTAGGGGCTTGGCTATGGATTTTCTATGGTCTTTGCTCTGTTTCTTTACTTTCTTTTGTATGTGTAAATATTCAAGGTAGATTCCAATAACAATTCAGTTCTGAGACAGCGTTCGTGTCGTGCATTTCCTTCTTTGTCCCTCGGTTTCGTGCTGAATTTTCGTAACTATGAACAAAAGATTCCAACTGGCCTTATTAGTATTAATTCAAAACGTAGTATGCATTTCGAAAAACATCTATTGCAGGAAATGGTTCCATCGCCCCGAAATTACCTATTCATATGGGTGTATTAGTTAACTCAAACACCTTTTTTATGGGTGTAAGGAGTGTCATGATTCGTTTATGGAAAGCGACTTAAAATAATATCGCTATCCATGTTTTTCCCATGTGAGTTATAGACCAAGAAAACACTGGTTCATGAGGGTGCAAATTATTTTCCACAGTGTGTACCTATTTGAGACGGTACCTGCAATCGCTTATCTAAGAGTTAATGGCGCTGACGGTGTTTACGTTGAGGGAAAGTACAACTACGGGTATTTATGTGTGCACACGAACGCACTCGAACACGGCAGCATGCGTGCTGCTGCATCAAGGTCAGGCAACTAATGAAGCAGTCGCGTGTCTCTTTTTGATGAGAATGTCATCTCATTTCCTTTGAAGCTCGAATGACTGGCGACGGCAATATTGGCTAGATAAGGAAGCAGCTGCAGCGCCGTCTGGCCGTCGCAGCTCAGTTGTAACAAAGGGAGGGAGAGTTGGGGGACAATAAGGAGGTGGGAGGGGGGGTTACATCACTCGGCCCTTTACAGTCGTATATATTTTATCTGGTGCTGTCTTGATCTCTGTAAGGGTTACCATGGGGCTTTCAGTAACATCATCGCACTGTAACAGAGTCGCTTGAAGCACCAGAGCAAGCATTACGGCGAGATTGCCGACCTTTGCGCGCATCGACCTTGCGCAATCGACTCTTTATGGCAGCGACGGAGCTACGTGACGAAAGATATTTTCGCGTTGAAACGCTTAACCTGTGATTCATTTATTTCATTCCTTGCTAGTCACCTGTGGGTTGGGAAATCGAACCGATGTCTACCAGTGATGTGATTTAAGCGAGGGACGACGTGGCGGCATTAATAGCAATCATAAGCGCAACTTCGCTTAGTATTAGCCGCAATAACGTGTGAAATATCCAAGTGATACAAAGAGGGATAAAGAGACAGAATCGCTAAATGCCTGCTTGATATGTCCGTATTTCCCCGCAGTCGTGAACTTGTAGACTTCATCTACTCCTAGAGGGCAGCAAAAGGATTATCGGCTGCAAGGCGTTGCCGTTTAACCCTGACTGCGAACCCCGACAGGCTGGTGGTTCTGGAGGTGATACAGACATGTTGCCGAGTCAAGACCGTCTTCGCGCGTCCGCAGACATTCACAATGATGCTGAGGTCGGTGTTATCGATATTCATTGGAGTATTCTCCTTGGAGATGGTTACATGCAGCCTTGTCCATGAATATTTGTGCTAGGTCTTGTCGCAACGAAGTTTGCAGCCACAAAAAGGTAGCAACGTGTGAGTGTTCTTTGTGGCGTTATATAAGACACTGTAAACGTAAGTGAACGTCATGCCGTGAGGGAAAGCGCGTGCTCATAGGTGGGAAGCTCAGTTGCAGCGGCGTCTCACGTAGGCTGAGTTATACCGGTGAGACGAATGGCAGTGTTTGGAAGCCGACCACTCTTGTCAGTGATTTCACTCTCATCTAGACTGGTGCGCTAAAGGAAGCCTAGTGCAAATTCTATTGAAACTGAAGAGAGCTTCCAGCATCAGTTTCTGTTCCCTTTTCTTTCGTTATCGTGCTAGATTCATTGGGCATTTGGTATGTTTTTATTGAAAGGAATACAAAGTAATGTCCTCAACGGTACATAAGCATCTTGTCACGCCCTTATTGCTAACGCGTTGTGTCAAACTTAGTAAAGCAATGAATGGGGCTAGCTGATGTACGATCTTGATTGTATTGCGCTTAGTATTAACTGATGGAAGGACGATATAGAACGAACATAAGGGAACAAAAAGTGGACGTACGTGGCACAAAACTACCAACTCGTTTAATATTGTTAGACCCCGCTTATATACATGGTGTTAGGGGGGGGGGGGGCTAGAGAGGCGAAATGTAAGGTATGACAAGGTGATGACATGTGATTATGCTCTGGACCGGAACAGCGGCGTTCACTTGCACCCGTTGACCCTGCAAAACTCGACTTTAGCTTCGATGAACATGATGGACGGAATGCTTACGCGCTTCTCTTCTTTTGCGATCGCCAGTGCTTCCCATATTCTGTTCGGTTCGTTTTCGCTGTGCCGATGACTTTAGTGCAATCTGGTTGCGGAGGGCATTTGCATAGTTTTCAGTGCACAGCCAAGTTGCTAGGCACTGTCAGAAGCTTGCACGTGTATTTGTGCTCCCGCTAACTCTTATTTAGACAGCGTCTGGTCTGCCCAATATACACATTTTTGCAACTAGCGCATTCTACGCATTTGTTCACGTGCTTAGTCTGACAGACTGTAGCACTTCTTTCTTTGGATCCTGCTTTCACTCTATTGCACCTGCATTTGAGTTTTTGCGGAGCGGAGAACAGTACTTGAACTTTAAAAAAGACAGCCCAACGCCATGACGTTCAAGTACTGCGCGCTCCGCAAAAACTAAAAAGGCATGTGCAAGAGGAGGCTGAACGCAGGATCCCAGGATTCCTTTCAGAACGGGGCAGTCTACGGCTATTCAGAAAAGAATTCAGTTTTGTTCGGCATAAAAATGCATCTTTAACGCGCACATGTCTCTTTGACGCGTGACTTTCCGTGTTTTTTTTTTTTTTGGTGTCGCGTGACCGACAGGTGAAGTGGATGCAGCCCGGAAACTTTTGACGAATGGCAGATGGCTAATGGTAAAAAAGGCGTCAAATGAGAAATTGTCGTTTTTCTTTTATTCGGTTTAATCTTGCATAATCAGTTTGTAAACGTTATATCAGATTCGCGGTTTTCGTGACGTCGCGTGACAGACAGACGAGGTGGGGGCGGTTCTACATTTTTTTAATGAATAGTTGAGGGCTGATTGCAGAATTGGAATAGCTTAACGTTATAGCGCTCAAGCTGCCGGGGAGCATGAATTTACGACGGCGAATCATAAAGTCTTTGCCCCAATCTTTTTTTGCCAAATTAAGGCTGTAAATGCAAAGTGAACATATCCATTTCCAGAGTTGGACCTTTGTTGGACCGGTCTGGCCTTACCTGCCGGTAGCTCCACTGCACGGCGCTGCTGTCAGTTGTTGAGGATGGAGGTTGTGCTTCACACGTCCACGACGTACGAGCAACGAAGTGTGATTCCTTTTCTATGGAGCAAGGGACGAACGCCCATCGAAATCCACAGGGAAATACTGCCCACGTATGGGAAAGGGTGTCTCGCTTTGAGAAGTGTGAGGTGGTGCTATTGTGAGCTCGAAAAAGGCCATGAAGAATTGTATGACAATGAGCGCTTGCGGAGGCCTCATGCGTCGGCTGACTGACGACAGGGGCATCTCAAATTTAGGACTACGATGGGACAAATGTCTGAACCGGTGTGGGAACTATGTGGAAGAATAGTTTAAGGTACGTAGAATAGTACGTACATTTGTAATTACCTGTATGTGCCTTACTTTGGCTAATAAAAATGGGGACAAATACTTTCTGATTCGCCCTCGTATTTGTGTATAACAACCATTTTTGTGTGGCGGCATTTGTATAGCATTTTTAACCTCCCATTGCACGCCGCCGCGATTTTCGGCCAGCCACCGCAAGCTAAGCAATGGGAAGGAGGCCAATCGCAGAGGCCAGCACCACCCTCATTATACGGTTGTCTACTTTCACTGCGCTGGCTCGGCCCCACCGAAATCCTCTCCACTGCTGCGTCGTCCTCGCCTCTTCTCAGCCGGTTAGAAAGAAACTTGTCAAGATAGGCAATGCCATCCGTTTTGAAAGCAAACAAAGGTTACCTGCTGTGAACGAGGGTATCGTTTGATTGGTCAGTTCAAAAAACACTGCGTGTCACCGTCCGATGCTTGCGTTGCAGTTACGTAAATTTGACGTCACGAGATTGGAATAGTTTTACAGTATGCGCGCGTAGTTTCGAAAGGCAGATGAGAGGCGCGACTGGAGATTTTTGTTCGGAACAGAATGCGTTCAGTCGCTGCAACGTCACAGAGTGGGCGGCCCGCAAATTTGTGAGAACGGGCGGGAGAGAGCAGCCAATCGGCAAGCGAGGAACTCCCCGGAAGTTGACGTGCCTCGTTTGCCGTCGGCATGGGTTCAATATACTACAAAACGAAATGTTTTTCGCCTTCTAATGAACAAAATATTTATATAAAAATGTATTTTTCTTCTCAAGCTTAAACACGTTCTCAAATAGTAATACGCATGACTACTACAATTTATTACCATTAGTGTTTCTGCATGGTCGCTAGGGGGTGTCGCGCACAGAGGAAAAAAAAAAAAACATTCAGTCATTCCACTCTGTGTAGGTGGATGACCAGCGGATGACATTCCCGCTTCTGTTCACGACAGCGTTCTCCGTAGTTGCGCTGTTCTTCCGCAGTCCTCATCGCACGTGGCCTACCCATTGCACGGGTGGAAGGAAACTGAGATAAGGTTACGTGGTTTGCCCATAGAGCCCGTGACGTCAAACAGCAATCCATACTAAACAATGTATATTCCGGTTTTACTTCTTTTATTACAATATTCTTGTTATCACAATACGTTTTGACCCTTCTCGTGATGAAACGCAGCTGGGGCATACCCGGCGATACGTTTTCGCTTTATGCTTTAGCTCTTTTAGCTATGCGGTAGCCGTCCTCTTTTTCGCCTACGCATACAAACCGCCAGAATTTAGTGCATAACAGCCCCGCTGCAAAAAAACAACAAAAACAACACACACACACACGCACACACACACACACACACACACACACACACACACACACACGCACACACACACACACACACACACACACACACACACACACACACACACACACACACACACACGCACGCACGCACGCACGCACACGCACACGCACACGCACACGCACACACACACACACACACACACACACACACACACACACACACACACACACACATACACACACACACACACGAAAGAACGAAAAAAACAAACAAAGGGAACAGTGGCGCGATTTTCTTGACGCTACAACGACGTGTCGCACTGCAATGTCTGACTGGGCTCCCGAGTCTCGGAACGTCAGAGGGAATTTTTCAACGCACTTTTCGTTTTGAAAAACTAAAGCGGCGCCGGAATCGGCTTTCTACCATGTCTTCAAACAAATTTCGCACCTCCAACCGCTCTGCTTCCTCCTCCCCCCTCCACTCACACACACACAACCAAGAGCCTCCGGCCTTCGAAGACTCACCGCGAATCTTACAATCGCTCGCTAAATGTTTTCATCCATCCATCCGCCATAGAAGCTCCCATTGCAAGCACCATTTTCTCTGATTGGACTATGGATTTGATCCGAACGTGCCATTCCGTAGCCGTAGCCGCTGTTTCGATCCAATCCAATTCAACAAATGTGCCATGCGAAGCCGGTTTCGTAGCGAGCGCGTGATCGCTCAAACTATGGTGGCTAATGGCGTTTTTCACTGGTCCATTCGGAGCAGGATTTCTTGCTCCGCGGCAACGAATCCAAATTTCACTGGTCGATCTGGAGCGGGTTCGGGCGTTCCACTGGTCGTTTCGGATCCACTCGCTCCGATTCGGATCGCTCTCACTTGCTCCTCCGCCGAGGCGCGGATTCGGGCGGAAATAGCTCGCGTTACTTCCATCTTCAAGCGAAATCGGTAAGCGGTTGGTACGCACAACATTGTGTTGCTTCGCAAAATGACTGCGTTCGGTGCTGCTGCAGAGCTCGCGTTTAGCGATGAGAGCTCGGACGACAACGATTACGAAGTGACGCAGGTGCTGTACGAAGCCTTCTATGCACGTTGTCCATGCACAATCCTTGCGGGCGCGACATGGAAATGACGGGCTCTGCGACTGCCGCGGTCAAATTACGCACGGGGGACGGCGAGTTTGGTTGCCGTGGAAACGTACAGAGTGGAAGTCGTGCATGATTTACAGAATCGGTTTGTGCGACGTGTACGCAGACTTCCTGTGTGATCCCTCGCGGAGCGTTTTTGCGCTCCGTTGGCCGATTCGAGAGCTCGCTGGACGATTTCGGCGGCCGCTCCAGATCGACCAGTGAAAAACGCCATTAGCTCGAATGGAACACCTCTCGTCGCGCTCTGCTAATAGAAGACGACGAGCTCGGTTTCGAAATGATTGACAGGAGCGTGTTGTCATTTTGACTTGACGAAAGACGTGGCCGCACCCCGCGGCTGACTACGTCGGCGCGGCTATAGGCCAATCGCATGAGGCGCGAAGCTGAAAATTTTTAAGTTTTTCTCAGTCCAGTGTCTTGCTTGCTGCACTCGCCAGTGCCGATTCGAAAGCGCGCACACACAGCGTGCGCCTCACACCACGAGCGCTAACTCCCACAACACTGCACTGTTCTTCGTAGCTTAACAGATGTGTGCGTAGTGGCATGACTCCTTGTTAGAAGAGATTTGCTTTGACTGTCCAGCGGTACTCTACTGCTTATATTCACCACATTAATTCGTTTTTAACCTTGCATCAGTCGTTTTTTCGTGGACACATTTATTAAATATTGGCATGCTATTTACATCATCACCATCATCATCATCACCACCACCACCACCATCATCATCATCATCAATTTCGTCAGCATCATCCACCTATTTTTTATGATCTCCACTGAAGGCATTCATTCTGCAGTGGACGTTATCTCCAATTGCCCCAAGTCCAATTACCCAATAATCTCCAAGCGATGTTCAATTACCAGTGTCTCGCGCCAGCTGATTCCCACGTGCGCCGGCAAATTTCTTTATTTCATCCCCTCACCTAAATGTCTACCATCCTCGACTGCGCTTCCCTTACCTGGACACCCATTCTGTACCTATTTTGGTCCACCGGTTAATTTCCGTACGTATTACATGGCCTGCCCAGCTCCATTTCTTTCTCTAGTATTCACTAGAATGTCGGCTATCCCCCGTTAGCTCTCTGATCCACACCGCTCTCTTTTTTTTTTATTGAAGTGAATGTTAGGAGAAGTTGGTGCCTTTATGTGGTGGCATCGGCTACTCCTTGTCACTTGCCAGACGAAACAAATTTGCGCAAAAAGGGAGAATAGCGACACTAAATATAACACTCAGTAGAACACCGGATCAATAAAAAATATACAGTCCAACAGTACATCAGTCGCAAAGTTCTGTGCATTAGTTCAGTCCACGTACGCATATATAAAGTCCGATGTTTTGAACAGCCAAAACACACAACAACATTTGTAATACACTCCAAGTACAGGACAGAATTATACATAATGCGTAAAAATTGCGATCACCACATAAACCAACTATGAACCACGAACAACGTTTATGTAACTCATTTAGCGTATTCGGATCATCCAATACTTAATATTTTCCCAAAATGTTGGTGTCCTCTAAAAACTTTTTCAGTGCAAGAAGCGCTCTTTTTTGAAGGCCCGCAGTTGGCCATGGGCCAAGTATCTTTTTTAGAGTGAATAGTCTTCTGTCTAATATAAACAAATTAGCTTGCAGTACCGTTCTTTGCGTATCGTATTTCGAGCACTCGAGAAGAAGATGATGCACATCTTCGTCTGGATGGCCACAAGAACACCGCGGACTAGAGACACGTTTCATTCTGTACAAGAAGTGTTTCGTAAATGCAGTACCAAGACGCAGCCGGTGTACCAAAGTTTCAAATTTTCTGTTGTCTCTTAGAGTTTCCGGCATTGATAAGTTTATACATGGGTCTGTAGAGTATAACTCCGAGTTTTTAGTTTGCTGGTCAAACCAGGTAGTTTTGTTTCACCGCTCTCTTCATGTCTCTTAACGTTACGTGTAAGATTTTTTCGTTCCATTGATCTTTGCTCGGTCCTTACCATTATTTCAGCATTATGTGCGGCAAATTCACTCGTGCTTTTTTGATATTATTGTACATGTGTACCAGCTTTTTGCTTTTCGCGCTTATCGCTATGATGTCGTTTAATAACGATTGCAGGCGCATTTTTTGGCAGACGATCTACTAGTCCGTTTTGTCTTCATAAACTACGACACCCACTACTCGTCAGTTTTCTTCTTTCACTTCCATTAATGTCACTCTGTCCCTCTGCGCGTGTTCGTTTTTTGTTCTGAACGAATGGCTTGCTCTCGAGGCTGACATGTGAAGTTCAAGCTTGAAGTATATAGCGCCTATCGAGCGATAACTCTCATGAATGGTGTTTTTATTAAACTGCAGTGACACGTGATGGATTCTCGAGCTTCTGACCACCGGTCACTTGTGCCCTAATATGTCTTGTTATATATTGACCCTAGACTTTAGCATGAAATGTATTACGAAAGGTTGCTTTTACGCCAAGGTTTTTGCTTGCGCAGGTGTGCGAGGAGCAGCTGCTGGGAAGCCGTACATACATATTCGCATAACTAGACATGCATTTCAAAAAGATAGAAAGTTCGGCGAGTTGGTACGGTAACATGATCTTGGATTGTAGCGCGAAGTGACACGAACCAAGACTAGAAGCAGACAGGACGAGCGCTCGTCCTGTCTGCTTCTAGTCTCTGTCCGTGTCACTTCGCGCTACAATCCAAGATCATGTTCGACATGCGTTTCATGGTACTGTTGGCGCCACTGACGAGGACCTGGTGTGGGGCAAGTTAGGACGGCCCTGTTTGTACATTGTGATCACATGTGACAAGTATTACGAAGTTTGTCTACTTCGACGGGCACGTTTACGACTACCGAGTCCGAATGTACGGAGCTGCCCGCCTCCTTACATGTTATATGTGGTTCAACTGCGCGAATAGATTTCAAGGTGAAACACTCGTCGAATTAATATACCCGTGGATGCCGGCGTTCTTGGCTATTCGTGACTTCTTTATTAACCCAGTCCTTTAGGCGCGCAGTCCACATTTGTCGACGCGAACTGTAGTTGCTAGTTTTGTCGAGCGGTGCCACGGAAAAAGTAATGGACATATAATTTTAGGTGACTTACACACTGTGCATACTCAATGAGCATTTGTTTCACTTCAAATTACTGCCCGCTATTACATGCGACTACTTTGCTGAAGCCACTATCATATGTTTGAGGGATGTTCGACGTCTCGCGTTCGGGCAGGGAGGACAAAAGAACAATGTTTCTCTTCTGCATGCAGCCAATGATTGAATTGTGCGTGGACTTCAAGCCTGTGATTCAACCATTTCATGCAAAAACGGAAAATTTAATTATTCCCTAATTTTGATGATTCATTATAGAACACGCAAGTCACTATCCTACCACCTTGTCTTTCTTGCAATAGCGTGTTGAGCGCCTTGGAATAAAGTTGTGTAAATATGACATTAATACACAGTCCATCACAATACGCTCCTGTTTAAACTATGTATTATGCCAAGAGTTGACTTTCGGTCTTGTTGGCACGGTATTGTAACAGGTATAAAGTGCGTGAAAAGACGCGTAATTGATCCCCGCCTTTTAAAACGTTATTTACCTGTTAAAGTGTGTATTATGCTTCATGTGTCACGTATAAACCATCCAATGCCAACGCATTTCTTGAAAGCGTATAGTATAGTGTGGGTGTCATTTACTGTGTTTATTCGGCAGTACATCGTTTTCCTTGGGCTCCTCCTGCAGGCAATGCCCTGAGAAAGCACCGATTCTTTTTCTTTTGTTCTTTTAATAGAGAAACTAGGACTATATAACAAGGAGCAGAGCTTCCATTAATCGGATACCGCCATATAAATATACATGATAAGAACAAAGGGTATATGGAAGGTCAGAGTATTGAGTAACTCCGCGGAGCACTTTACGGACAAAAGCGTGTACTTCGAAACCTGTCGAAATTCTGGGAAACCATTGCTGGACGCAACACAATGGAATAGACGACGGAGGAAGTAACGCACGCTCGTTGACAACATAACAATAACGTTAGTTCGTGTCGACCACACCCTTTGATCTGAACCGACACGGGCACTATGCTGTATATAGATGAGCGACCATGGCCTTCTCGAGATCTTAATAACGAAAAAAATATGGGAAAGCAGACGAGATAATGACCAGTTGAAACCTCATAAAAGTCACGGGCAGGAGAGCAAAAACCAAGAGAGAATTCGTGTGGGCGGTGCTCGGAGCCGTTAGAACGCGAATGATCCGGAGGCACCCGCGCACTTTGAAGCACCCAGAATGAGTGAAGGAAAGTGAGCAGACGCGTCGTGCGTTACGAATGGGCTCGGCCACCTGTCGCTCCCCATCGTTCCCGGGCATCGCGCTGGCTTGGCATACGAGTAGGCTCTACTCCATCATGCACGCAGCCGCTCACGTAGGTTGAGCCTTCCGCCGAAACATTGCGACACGGCTACAGCAGGCGGAGAAAGGGAGAGTACGGACCAGTGAATAATGGTGGGAGAGGGAAACGAAGAGCATCACGGTTACAACTGGCGTAAATAACCGGGTAGGCCCAATGTGCCGGACTGGAAGCGTTTCGTTGTCAGTTTCGGCGGACGCACCGGCGAGCCAAGGTCTTCTTGGGCAAACGCCCCACGTGGACCAGTTTAAAAAGGATGGTGTGACTGACGTCACAGCGGCCGCGGCATTTTGACCCTCGCTCATTCGCATCGGACTTCGGAACGAGCAGCGAATTCATGGGGGTCTCTTCTTTCGCCAACGAAAGCGAGAGAGGAAGAGAGAGGGAGAAAGCGAAAGACAGAAAGGGCGGACGGAGAGAGGAACGGTCCTATAATATACACAGATCCCGCTCAACCTGCTCCACACCGAAAGAAACACTGTAATCACGGCGGAGCAGTGTCCATCTCCCGGGTAATCGTCCCACACATCCCGGCGCGCGCCATGAATCTGCACCTGACGGCGCGCGTGTTATTTTTATGCGCCGCTCTGTCATCTCTCGTCGGTTTCACCAGCGCAGTGGCCGGTGTAGAGACGACAACGACGACGACTACGACGACTGCACCGTCGCCTACAAGGAGGCTCGAGGCCGATTTCGCTGCAGTGACCAAGGTGCTTGCCTCCAAGTTTCTGCCCAGCGTGTCGGACCTGGTCACAAGCCCGGACCTGAGCGTTGCCTGTTCAGCGAGTGTCGTGAAGCTCCTGCTCGGATTAAAGAACAAGGATGCCTGGGCTATGAAAAGTAAGCGCTGAAAAAAAAAAAAAAAGCGTGCCGCGCTATGCATACTTCTTTCGCAGTGACAAAGAACATGTGGCGTAAACTGGCATAAGGGCGGCGATCTTGATAGTTAGAGGTGGACATGTTTCGATGTGTTCCGATTCTGATGGAAGGTTGAAGTTTGAAAGAGGAAGGAAGGGAGGAAGGGGTGAATGTGAGATTGCGCTCGGCTTTTTGTCATGTTTTGTTTTTTGTAATACCCCCTCCCTACGACCCTGGCAGTGGGCCACAATGTAACGAGCACGCGTGTCGTTGCCGCGACTAGTCACGCTGCTGGCCATCGTGGCCTTTGGAAGCTTTGTGTCCTGTGGCACTAAAAACGGTGGCGCAGGACACAAACACTCCACTGAGTGCAAACTCCTCGAAGCGGCAGCGCTGTTTTGCGAGGAAACGAGTGGCGGCATCGGCTGTTTCGTGTTTCGCTAAACTGCAGGCTCACCTCTCTAGGAGACAACGGCGTGAGGCGCATTTCGGTGGCAATTTCAACTTGGACATCGCTCTGTTCATTACAAATGCACTCGCGCAGCGCAGGTGTAAAGGTAGAAAATTTCGCCTTAGCGTGGTTACCCATTTTAGTGCGGCTTCCGCAGAGTTTATTAGTACCGGCTACAGCGGACGCATTGTCAGCGTGGTTTTTAGAAAAAGGCAGCAGCATCGCCACATAGAAAAATATACCTTTCAACTAACAAAGAGAAAATGAGACATCCACCCGATCGTAGCAATTGCTACAAAGGAAACCCATGGAAACCAATGAAACCCCGCCGGATCAGGACGAATTTTTCTTCAACTGCGCGGCTTTTCTTTCGAGGAAACTGAATGGGATTTCTTTGTAGCAATCGCTACGGTCGGGTGGATGTCTCATTACCCCTTTGTTAATTATTCCTCTGCGGCTTGCGGGTTTTCGCAGAACTATTACGTCAATAACTTGCAGCTCTTTATGCTTCATCCCTCGCTAGCTTCGCGAGAAGCACGCTGTCTGTTAATGTAGTATACCTCTTAAAAACCGCGCTGCAAATCGGCAATAAGATTAAATAAATAAATAAGTAAGTAAGTAAGTAAGTAAATAAATAAATAAATAAATAAATAAATAAATAAATAAATAAATAAATAAATAAATGCTTCGTTGTGTAGTTGCCCATGATTCGATTCTGCGTATACATAATGACAGCGTATTTTCGTAGTGCATATATGCGAAGTCGCATTGCTAATTGCTGTTGTATCGGCCTCTGGAACGGAGCGCACCACCAGGAGCCGTGCACCCTCGGTACAGCGTCTGGTGCATGGCAGCGCGCCCGCGGTTTCCTTAAGCGCACAAATTGTCACATTTAGCTTACGTACGGCCACGCACGGAGGAGTGCAGACGCAACATCAGCAAAGGCGTTCTAAGCGTATCGGAATGTCCGAAATGACCCAATGTCGTTTCCAATGTACTACGTGACGGCAGGCGCCCTGGCAGACAGCCATATTCAGCGCCTTCGGGCCATGGCAAGCAGCGTTCGTTAGTATCGTCTCGTCCACTCATGTTTCGTGCATCGCGGTCGGTCCTTATTCTCAGATGTTTATGAGTCCGGGAAGGATAGTTCCAGCCGTAGGCAATAAGGGCAGGCTAGCTCGGAAAAGCGCGTGAGGCCGCCGAAATGCGTCAACAAGAGTTTCCAAATTTCGCTTACGCAACAAATCGTGCCAGAGAGTGAAAGTTGCGTGAAGAATCCTTAATAGGCACCGGGACAAGGACATCCCCTACTTCATTTGCACAGTGAGACGAAAAATACACCTTCGTGTGCATTTGTATGAGCCGACGAACCAGTGGACATCGAAACACGTACACGTAGGCGAACCGGTCGCTTCTCTGTAATAATAACCGTGCTGCAGTGGCGCCGACGGGACGAAAACAAGGAAATGGCATAGCAGACGCGTAATGGTGTGGATGCGCTTACTGTATTAAGCATAAAAGGCAGCACAACAATACCTATATTGCAGATATGAAAAGAAACTAATAAAATACGGAAAAACAAATCTTCGCTCTTTTTGACGGAACTAGGAATCCACACACACACACGAAAAAGGAAACATCGATTAAATACAGGGTTCATTCGATGAATTGAAAGTGTTATTTAGATTCTTAGCCTCTAAACCACGCAAAACGACGCATTTGTTGTAAAGCAATGTTGTCTATAAATTGGTTGCTCTTAAAGACAGCTAAATTCCCGTCTTTCTCTGCAAGCAATTCGGGCTTGCAGATTGCATACTGACATTCTCATAGTGCTCTCAGCGAAAGTGCTTGACAACAGTACGGGATAAGCTTGCGGCGGCAGAAAGCGCGTCGCCTTAGCGCGAGAAACATGACCAGGTAGGTGTAATGCTATAAAGGTCAGGAGGCACGCATATTAATCGAATGATACCAATGAAGGTTAATAGATGAATCCCTCAGACCCTTGTATAGTTGCAAATTTATTTCGCGGCTGCTATGACAGCATCAGAATAAGCATATTAGGAATTCGAAGTTGGCACAAAAATTAAGAAAGAGAAAGAGAGAGAGAGAGACGTATTGTAGTGTAGCGATAAATTAAGTAACTGTAATGACAAATTAAGCATGCTGTCGAAGACCGTGCACGACGACAGAACCAGATGACGCGCTAGAAGTGCGCACTTCAATTACTGTGTTTACGACGACTTGCACGAGACCAAATGATAACAATGGATGAAAATAACATTGCTAGCGGCACATACTGCCGCCCAGGGTGCGAAACTATGTATGGTGGTCTATGGTTTCCCGCAACAGGAGAGAAAGAATATATCTCGGAACATGCATGCGCTTGCGTCTCGAAAGCGGCCACGGGAAGAGGCCTTGTTTGCAGGAGCTGCAACTTTTCTCCGGTTTTACGTCATTCCTGATGCCATCAGAGCAAATTACACGTCAAAGGA
Organism: Dermacentor andersoni; assembly: GCF_023375885.2. NCBI lineage: Eukaryota > Metazoa > Arthropoda > Arachnida > Ixodida > Ixodidae > Dermacentor > Dermacentor andersoni. Next base: position 210,637,112 of record NC_092814.1, read on the forward strand.
AGCGCGACATGCTGCTGTATCTCATGGATGGTGTAGCAATCCAGCGCCACCAATTATACACGGTCCAAGTCGCCTCGCAAGGGCTTGAGTATTCGGCCGCGCGATCGGGTCAGCTTGTCGCAGCCACCGCTGTCTGGCATATATCATCCAATATATATATATATATATATATATATATATATATATATATATATATATATATATATATATATATATATATATATATATATATATATATATATATATATATATATATATATATATATATATATATATATGTCATCCTTGGCTCAAGAAAAGTGACGGCTGTCGCCTGCGCCGCCTACGCGGCTTTAGGCGAGTGACGTGCACCTCATGACGGCGCTGTAACTGATGCGTGTGAAAAACAGATAACTATAGGCCGGTGTGTACTGCACGCGTTCATTTCTTGCTGCACCCGCGAGGCCCAGAGGCTTCCTCCGGGGCGCCCTGCACTCGTCCGCGTGTTCGCCCTATACACGATGGTGCCGGGAACCTAGTGCGCGCAGGGTTGTCAGCATTATGCAAGAGGGGGGTCTATTGGTATTGGTTGATATTGGCATTGGTGGACTCTAGAATACTTTCGGAAATCGCAGAAATCTCGCCTGCGACGGGTGCTCCGGTTTGCTTTCAGTAACGCCTGATGACAGCTGCAACAGCGAAAATTACGAGTGCTCTAAGCAGTATCGGGCCATTGAAACTGATAGCATCAAATTAGTGCGCGAATTTTAAGCAAATTTTGTTAAGGTTCATTTTTAAAACTTTTTGTGCGCAAGCAAACAGGGACAAAGAAGAGGAGCAACACAAGGATGAGCGCTCGTCCTTGTGTTGATCCTCTTCTTTGTCCCTGTTTGCTTGCGCACAAAAAGTTTAAAAAATGAATCTGTTCCAACTAGGCCGACTCGCAGTTATGCTTTGTTAAGGTGGTCAGCTTTTCGTTTCTTGTCCGCATTCTGCACAAATACGCACAAAAAAAAAAAATAACGGTAATGTATAAAATGAAATAACTTCGTGGCGAGCGTGAACCAATGACCGTCTAATTTCTGCTTCGCAAACCTTCGTACGAAGCTACTTGAATAACGTGTACGGGGACAAAATTCGAATAGTGGGCTCACGGTTATAGATTTTCTGTGGGCAGTCTGAGAGATGTGGGGAACAGCGAAGAAGATAATGGAATTGGATATCCTTGAAACTACACATAATTGGCAGACGAGAGTGTATTAGAAAGACTCTGCCTGTTGTGCGCGCCACACGTGATATCATCGTATGGGCTAAATCCAGTAACCTTGGGGAGCAAAGGCACCATTTGCCGGCCTTAAGTCTGGGTCACAAATCCGCGCAAGGAAGTGTGAGGACAGTTGCCGCTGCTGCCTCAATCGAGACACGCGGAGACTGTGGTTTTTTTACCTTGTTTACAATCTAACAAAACGAACAAAGCTCCCGTTCCATTAAGAGGGCCATGATTTTGCTATGCTTTCCTTGCCCACAGAAAAAGTAGCCATAGTGCCAGTTGAAGCAGCCGATGTCGTGGAGGATATGTTGCCATAATATCTCGTGGGACTTGCGTCAAAATTGCGAAGCGAAAATGTGTTCATTTAAGTAATCGTGTCAAACTTCAGCAGTATTGGAGGAAGGTGGAGAACAGCGGGCTAATGAGAAAGTCGAAACGAAGACATAGCAGGAAATGTTTAAGCTTGGTGGCTCTCTCTCTCTGGGCGATGCAGCACGCATACAGAACTGCGAGCCGGAAATTCCCCCCTCCGAGGGTGTCTTGCTGTTTTCCGCAAGCCGGTTTTTCTGCCGTTTTTCATCTCTAATTACGTTGTTTCATCGTTTCGTCATGTACGTACCACGGCGGGATTACCCCTAAGGATTCACACTACGAATCGAGTTCGCGGGCGAATCCATGGGCGCTATAACGTAAAACTATTCCAAACTTTTCTATTCCAATTCTGCTATCAGCCCTCCGCGATTGGTCAAAAAATTTTCGACCACGCCCACTTCACCTGTCTGTCACGCGACGTCACGAAAACCGCGATACCTCCCCATCTGACATGATGTGTGCAAATTGATTATGCATGATTTGACAGAAAAAAGAAAGACAGTCATTTCTGATTCGACCCTTCTTCGCCATTCTTAGAGCGCGTCGAGATGCGCTCTAAGAGGGCACTTAATATGAGCATTGCGTCGTCGGCCAAAGTCAATACAAGCAGATATGAATTAACCCGTTGCACTTGGTATTCTACAAAGCTGGTTCTCATGTGGCACCCGCTGGGAAGGAAGGCGAGCAACTTGGTTGCCAGCGGTGATGCAGTATGTTGCTCTACGTACACGTCTGTCAGCCTGTCAGCCGCTTGAATTCAAATGCAGAGAGAGAGAGAGAGAGAGAGAGAGAGAGAGAGAGAGAGAGACTTCGCTTTATTGGCCTGCGGTGAGAGCGCACTTGAATCCGCCATTAGCGACGTCACAGCACGCGATGCGTCTTCTGCACTTCGAATCAGTGACTCGATCCGTCCAGTGAATCCTGGTGCAAGCGTCACCAACGCAGAAGTGCACGGCTATTTTTTCGCAGGGTCTGATGTGTCCTGCGTTGATACCCGGAGCATGGTTTACTCTATTAGGGAGAAAATATCACAACTTGCACTTTTTTTAAACAACTGTTTGCCATTGGCCGGCTCCTTTGTTGCCACTTCGTTCCCTCTCGCATTTATTCAGCCCCAACTCTTAATTGAGAACGCACGGACGGTGTTCTGGCTTAAGAATGTGAACTATAATGACTTGAAAGATCAACAATAGCACCCTTGTGGACGGTCATACTTAATTTCCTATGGCGGGAGATGATACCCGTGTGCGTGCGTGGGTGCGTGCGTGGGTGTGTGCGTCGGTGCGCGCGCGCACACACACACACACACACACACACACACACACACACACACACTAGAATCTCCTTTGCACGTCTAATGCTTCGGGAGATACTATAAGTCGCCGCTTCGCTACCGCCACACTGTACCTTGCGCGTTCGGGATTTCGGGGCTGCTCGCCTTCGAAGCTGCGCAGCTGCATTTCGGGCGTTTAGCGCCGTGCAGTATACTCCTCCATCGCACTGGGGTGCGCTGAGCCTCACGGCACTCTTGCGCTTCCTTTCAAGCGCACTTAGATTACATTTAGAGGCCGGAAGCATTAGCTTCCTGCTACTATTCCGCTTCACTTGTATATCGGCTTAAGTGCTATTCATGATAACAATTACTCAAAAAAATGCTGATGGCTGCTCTTAATCATCTGCACCTCCTGCTACGGTGTACTTGAAACAGCTGAGTGAGCGGCTCGCTGTTCGCGGAAGCATTCTTAGGGGAGCCATACCGAAAGCCCGATTTCTGTCCCGCGTGACCGCACCATCGCGCGCTTCTGCTAAAGTCCCTGTATCCTGGTAACCGGCTATAGTATAGTACAGCGCACTTCCGTGGGGCGCAAGGGGATTCAGTTCTGACGTCATCGCTTTCACTTTCCAGTGCTCCTCTCCAACGGGTTCCTCCCCAGCAACATCTTCGAGGGCGGCCAGGTGAACATCGGTTCGTACGAGCAATGCCTCCACACTAGGCTGGTCAACAGCGAAGGCCGGAAGACGACGCAGGGGCAATATTGTTCACTGCACGTCAGAATGCCCGTCGACCTCATGGGCTCGCTTGTCGACAGTTTCCACAAGATTGGGGAGCTCCTAGTAAGTGGCCGAAATCTGTTCGTAAAAGTGATGTTGGGGCGGACGAATACAAGGACAGTTGATAGAAGCGGGCCAAATGTAGCCGTGTCTTTCGCCTTTTCCTTGAAATCGTGATTCGACAAACTACAGAATCACTCAAATACGGCACTGATCCTGTAATTATATGTTATTCTTTGTGTCCTCGCCACATTTAGGCTTAAAGGTTTCCACCTAGTATTCTTTCAACCTAACATTTCTTTTTAGCATTTCAACGCACCCCGTCACGTGATGGCAAGCGCTGACGCCAAGCGCTGACGGCCAGGTTGTCGCGCAATGTACCTCTTTTAATTAAGGCGTGGTTTTGCAGTTGAATATATAACAAAAAGGTGCAATGTATTAGTTTTTTTTCGTTCGTATTAGTTCTTATTTGAAAGAAAGTTTTAACTCTCGTGGGCGAACTCCGATTTTCCTACTCAAATCATGTCAAATGCGGAAGTGCTCAAATCTGGCAACCGCTGCACCGATTTCAATGAAATTTATCGCTCTCAAGAGAAAAAAATGAATTTCTACCGATGCAACGAGAATTTTTATTCGGGGCAACAAGCGTTTTTACCAATGTTGCAGTTTATTACAATGAACTACCAGGTTTACAAATTCGTAACTCCACACTAACAATGGAAGTCAAGAAGCTTCTAAACTGTACTTTTTTTATTTTCCGAAACGGACCAATATTAGTTTACAGTTTACGGGAAATTGTTACGTTGTTAACGGGCATGCGTCTTGCAAACATTGCAAATTAGGGGCATATTGCGGAGTGGTTCCTATATTTTGACGGCTTTGGATAGTCATACTTAAGCAGCGTGCAGGAATGCAATATTTCTTCTCATTGCGGAGTTATTGATTCGTAAACTTGACGAAATCACTTCTCAAAATTTTTCTATTTCTGGCACTTTCCGTGAAAACATAGAAGCCCTAAACCAAAAATTTGTCGCTGCAGTTGGCAGAGTTTAGCTTTATTTCTAAAATGTAGCAAGCTACCACATTGGCTCGGTGGAGGCCGAACGATGATTTCTCCGTTCCGGTGTACTAGATGAGGGCTCCCGTGGTATCAAGCTTGTTACTGAGACGCATTGCGCAGTCAGCAAAGCGCATTGAGATTTGACCACAAAAAGCCCTCGTTGCCTGGGCCGAAAGGGTCGCTCCTCGTGAGGGGCCATCCTAGGACTCGGACCTGCCAGATCATAACTGAGTAGAATCGCAATAAAGTTGTTACCACCTCCACCCACCACCTCTCTCAGTCGCAAAATTTTTCTTCTTGTCCTTGCGTTCCTTTTCGTAATTTTTTTTTCACACGCCCATTTATTAATTTTTGCAAACAAAATGAGAGAGATAGATAGATAGATAGATAGATAGATAGATAGATAGATAGATAGATAGATAGATAGATAGATAGATAGATAGATAGAGAGAGAGAGAGAGAGAGAGAGAGAGAGAGAGAGAGAGAGAGAGAGAGCAGTTCATGATGGTTTCTCTAGATTTCCTTTATATTAAGCTTTTCTCACCCTTCGGATAGAAGTAGCATTATACGCGAAAGTAACTTTTATCGAGTAGCTTATACGATACGATATTTTCTCACCCGAAGGTTATGAAGTCTCATTAAATTGTACAAGGAAAATTGCTCCCGAATAGTGCCGAATACATGTAAGTTTTTTTTTTTTAACGTGCTGTATTATAGTTACAAAACTGACTTTTACGCCTGCATCGTTCGTGCCTCGCTGGAGCCGTAGCTATCGTCTCGTAATACTGTCGCTAGCTGTCTCAACTCGCCAGCGCCAGAGCGTCAGTCATTGTGTACAGCAGATGTGTTGCTGACGTGGGACCTGGTATACTGCATTTTTCAAGATTTCGCACTTATTTTTTTTCATCAAGTCTGCTGCTGTACTTTGTATATAGAATATGGTCGCATATGCACGAACAGGCCGTCGTCATGCACAGCTCATGTTCATATGAGAGGACGCTAAAGAGAAATACAAGATCCGTGCAGGCTGGCAGATTACTCTTTCAATATTCGCTTTGTATTACATCGGATTACCGGTCAAGCCTGGCGTGCTTGGGTGGCAATTATTCTACCTGTGCAATCTCATGCGTTGGTAACGTCTGCCACTAAGGCAATCAACGGGTGCAGAACTCCTTTACTTGATTATGCGCGCAGGCCATAACCGTAACTTCTTTGGACTCTAAGCAAAAAGAAGCATGAATGTGCTGCGGAAGTACCCGTGCCAATCGGAACATTAGTACCAAAAAGGAAAAAAAAGTAGAGAGAAATTGTAAACGACGAAGAAACTATGTAAAGTTGAATTTGGGGAAGTAGTGGCCCATTGTCTCTTTTTCTGCAAGAGAAACCCACACAGGACCTGCGGATGATATCGTAAATGCGAGTCATTCTTCCAAGTATTCAGCGCGAGGATATGTCCTACATAATCGAAAGAATCCTCTGTGTGCTTCAGTGCATGAAACGACGTTTTGTTAACAAGTTAACTGAACGCCAATGCATTTCTCTGCAAAGCTCGGGAATTTATATCTCGAAACTGGTGTTATCTTGATCTTGAAAATTCGTTCCAAGTGGATTCGCCTTGCGAATTCCACAGCTAGAATTTGTAAATTGCAATATGGACCATAATGTAATTAGGTGAAAACTTAATTAGTGAATGTTTATTAATTAGTCGATTTTGCATCTCAATTTTTGTCCAAGTATTGTCCGCCGCTTCGAGTAGGCCAGCTCATGAGGTAGCATTGTGATATCTGCCACAGGCAACTTTTAAAGATTTTTGCAAGTGTGCGCTGAAACACCATATATACATATATATATATATATATATATATATATATATATATATATATATATATATATATATATATATATATATACACACACACACACACACTCATGTCAACAAGGCAACTGAATTAGAAAATTGTGGCTCACTGTTACGTTAATAATCTCTAGTTGTTTTAGCTAATTTTATCGGTTCTGTTACGAAAGTAACATTCCAGAAAAGCTGCCAGGTAGACCTTTGTTTATTACATAAGAAAAAGTCAGCACTCTTGTTTTTTTCTTATTAATAAACAGTTGCCCCTTTTTCGACAGACGTTGACAAATTCTATTTCGTCAGTGAAATTCCAACGCAATGCGTGTACATGTGTCGTTCTTCTCTGTGAATTTCGTCTCAGCGCTGGTCTTCCTGAATTTGAACTACGCTACGTCGGCCGGACCAGGCTTCTACTCTAGTGAAGTTCAATCACTATGAAGTCACGGTGCAGCTGGTGCGGGCACTTGAAAGCGACGTCGGTACTTACGCGTTATTCCCCCCCCCCGTCTTTTCTCGAAATAGAGCCTGCAGAAGTGCAGTCTCACAATGCCTTATTTTCATTGGCACAATTGTAATCTGGGCGGCTACCGGTCAAGTTTTCTCTCTCTCTCTTCAGCATTAGTTCAACATTTACTTTAACGTTCACCAAACAGTGGGCTGAAAGGAGCAAGCATTCAGGCTGAGTTCACCCGATGGGAGAAACAGCTGGTTCAGTCTGCGGATGAGCATCACGTGGTTGAGCTGCGGAGAATCCCGCCGCGAGCAGCCAGCTGCCCTTGAGCGCATCGTGATTCGGTGGCACGTGAGCCGCGTTAATTGCCATCGTCAGCGGACGAAATCATCAATCCTGTTTGTCGTTTGAAGCCAACCCAAAGGCACGCCAAACAGAAAAAAAAAACAAGTTATTCGAGCTGCATTAGTTTGCATTTCTACAATAGCAAAAAGCCGCTCTTACAGCGAGAAGGTGCTTGGCAAGCCACAAAAGACGCGAAAGTGGAAGGTGAGCGGAGACGCCACCTCGAAATTCCCGCACCGTGTTGCCGTGACGTCGTGCATGTTTGTATGGTGTTTCTTTGGGCCTATAGTTTATCGTTTATGGATAAAGATGCACTACATTGTATTTAAATTTTAGCCAAAGGTTGAACTCGGCAAGTTTCAGGAAGTTTTACTCAGCCGTAACGACCCAAATACGAAAATTTCTTTTTGAAATCCGTGACGTCAAACTGACTTATTCGGACTGAAGTTTCGGCGCGAAATAAACAAAAATATCTTTGACCATATTTTTAAAACTGTTGTTTTCAAGGAATCACTCACTTATCGCAACGAAAACAGAGTTTTTAAACTGTACCTTATGAGTCTAAATTGGTTCAGTGTTTCTCTTTAGCGTCTCTTTAAGACTCGAATAAAAGGTCTTGCCCGCAAGCCACAAGAGACTGAAAGCAATACGTCTTATTTCGTAGGGGCGTAAAAACCCGCTTACGCGGACCACGCACAACAAATTCGCCAGCACGGACTACCGCATCGGGATCTGCACCCCGTCGACGTGCACCGCCGAGGACCTGCAAGTGTTGGCCACAAAAAGTACGTCGACGGACAACTTTACTTTAGTCCCGCAGGTGCCGGCGTGTCAGGGTACATGTGCTTAATGGGAAATTTTTTGGAAAATGTTGCAGCAAGACAGTGACGCTTAAGTATTACGCTGACGCGTGACTTGAGGCTGCTAAAGGGTGGTTTTCTTCTAAAAGAAGCAATTTTTCCGCACGTACACCCGTGATCAAAAGTATATGGATCACATCCGTGTACCCGCCCCCCCCCCCTCAAAGAAAAGCAAAAAAAAAAAAAAAAAAGAAACTGAATTCATTCTTGAGTCAGAAGCACAAGCTGATATCGACAAGTGCGCTGGAATGTTGCCAATGTCAAGTTACGTTCACAGGCAAAGAAAATGGCGCTTATCGCAATGTCTCTGGTCCGCATACTTTTTGCTCAGGGAGCCATGACGCACCGTGACGGAACGCTATGGTGTGCGGCGAAAATTGTGCACAAAATATTTTGACTGCTTAATACCGCTACCTCTCAGTTTTTAGCTTTCTATTACCTATCTGGTCAACATAGGGACATTTTTTTTGTGCCCCTAGTTTAATATGTCTAATTCAGACAACAATTTTGCTGCTCATATGGGTTGATTTATTCTGCCTTTCTGATTCTCAGTGCTCGGCCAGTATGGGATAAACTCCACCGTCAGAAGCTGTCGTACGGACGCTCCTAAGGCCATCACTAAACTTCAAGCAGCATCCATGTAAGCCTTGAGTGTTCTTACTTGCGTGAAGTTATGGACATCCGCACGTATTCACACTGATAGTACCTTCTTCCCTCCCTCTCCTTTCTTTTCTTCCCTTAATCCACTTCCCGCGTGTAGGGTAGCAATCCGGGCGTGCTGTCTGGTTGACCTGCCTACTTTTCTTTCTTTCCTTTTCATCCTCCTCCTCCTCCTACGGTTGTCAGATTTCTAAATAAATAAATAAATAAATACATAAATAAACGACAAGTAACAAGTAGAAAAAAAATGCATACACCTACTAAAACGCAAAAATTCGAGCTGTTGATATTTTATTCTTCTGAGCATGAGTGCACCGTGGTCAAAATGTTCAAAAAGCCTCAGCACAAGGCTGATGCCCTGAAATGCTTGCACAATTACTCATATTCTGTGAAGCCAGATAACGCGCAGACCACGCGCATTTTGCTCCGCTTCGTTCCAGGAAGGCCGGATAATCTGATAGAGATCCTTCAGACCAGATAGGCAGACCCAGTATCATTCTCCAAGCCAAAGTTTCTTAATATGTCGTTAGAGGGAAGCAATCAACAGATATTGATGGAAAAATTTGACGTCGTCACGTAAGGAAAGATCGAACTGTGGTCGCTCGAAGAATCGTGAAGTTGGTGTCTTTCATACCATTCGTTGCCTTGCGTTTTCTCTTTCCGATTGCAGGGCAGTGCTAGGAGGTCTTGCACTCACGGTTATTGTGGCGACGCTTGCGGAATGGATAATGGAAGCACGCGGTGCATGCAACGCCAAGCCGAAGGGTAAGAGAAACCGTCTAAGTTGCAGGTCCGGTTGGTACGGCCGTTAAAATCAATGTCACTGCATCATTTATTTCTCTACGAGTGTAATCAGCGACCTTGAACAAGCGCACATATGCACATTTTCTATATCTCTTTTTTTTTGTATTAAAAGCCTTTCGGGTCGTGTGACACAATTTTGGTGCTTCCAGAGGGAGAGACAGATAGCAAAATACGAACAAGACGCATTCCTGTCCATAATATATTTCCGGTCGACGTTCTTTTAACATCAGCCACAACGGTGACGGCATAATATTTGCCTGGACAGAACACCGCGCGCAAATTTCGCCGCTCGCGGGCAGTCCTGTCTATTGCGTAACCAACTGGAGATCGTTTGGAGACAGCGATAAAAAAAATAATCTTATGGCAATTAAGGAAGACGCACATGCACCTGGCGCGTGCGCCCACGCGCATAATAACCACGCTTTGGGGTATACGAAGTGGAAATGTCTTGATATGTGTCGACGAACCTGACAGTCATCGACGCAATTACCTCGAATGGAGAAGGCGAAGGAGTTATCGTAATTTAGTGTGTGGTAAGCTTCACCTTGAAAACGGCTGGCCCCGCCGTTGCGCGTGGTGAGAGGGGAGGGTGGCCGATCGGCTCGTAGCCGGGGAGGTGCTCATTGCGACAGCATGCCGCGAGCCGAAGGAACTTGGACCTGCCCCTGAAAAGAGCGCCTCCAGAGCGACACACCTGGCGTCAGCTGGGCGCTACGTCATAGCTCGAGTAGCCGCAGACAGCAGGAAAGGGGCGCCTCAAAAACAGCGTTGCTCACTACTCTACGCCACCTTAATTGATACTCTCAATCTTTATTTTCTTATTTTTTTGAAACGAAGAACGCAGGTTTAGTTCTTCATTTGCCACGACTTTTTTGTTCACGTACCTGTCGCGGGAAATCCACAACTCACTTGAAACTCCCAATCTTTCGTTTTTTCCCCTTCCTTTTTGGAACGAAGAGTCCGGTTTTAGTCCTTCATAAGTCATTGTTTGTGCACGCACCTATTGCGGGAAATACCCTGCTGTGTCCTTGCGCTTCGACCGGATCGGCGACCCGGTCTCCGCAGGGAAGGTTTAGGATAATAATGTAAAATAAAAGCACTCTATGGTTGATGAACAGTCTTGGTGACTCCTTTCCCACTGAATTTCTTTATTTTTCCCCGTAGGAGTTCACTTCTGCATTCTTATTTCAGTCACTGTACGTTCTGAATCTCAATGATTTTTTTTTTGCCTGTAGTCATTACGTTCCATTTTCCTCGGGTTTTCTGAGAATCAGGCTTGAAAAACAGTGGCAGCCGGTATCGAGTAGGATTACATAGGTTTTCTTCTGGTTTTCTTAACCTATAAGCAAGAAAGAGAGACAGAACATGAGACAGACAATGAAATGAAATCTAGAGACGTTAGCCTAACAACAGGTCCAGCAATCTACTGTAAAAAAAAAGGGGGTGATGGATGAGGTGACACACAAAAGATGGTATAAACAGGCACAAGCTGAAATTATCTTACATGGTACCTTTAATACGTTGTGCAGTATGGTACACTGTTAAAGAAAGCACCTATAACCACCATTGAGACCAATATAACTGGAAAATTTATTTTCCTTTATTGGAAACAAGTGGCTGATATGACACACCACACATACATAAAATATTAAGTCCGTGGGTTTTTATGCCATATCTAAGCGATAATCCGGGACAAAATACTGATTCCTTTGACAGTAAACCATAGTGAAGTGTATTATTCGCTTTATGTTCTCAATCAAACAAGTCAGAATTTTCTGCCGCATACCTGGGCCCTGTAACATAAACGGTTCCAATACGTTTTCATTCCAATATTATGTCATCAAATTTACGTATCCGCCGACGCAAGCATCGGGCGGCGACTCGCAGCGTTGTTTGAACAGGCTGTGAAACGCTCTCCTCGTTTATGTTCACGATTCACTTTTACGACATAAAACTTACTTCGCGGTTTTAACTAATCTGCTAAAGAATGTAAAAAAGCGTTATTACGAACATGAATTTGAAGAATATAAAAAGAAAACTAAGAAACAATAGGAGTTGTTGAATCCTCTTTTAAACAAGGACATGCGCAGCGTTCGCGTAGATAAAATCAATTGTAATCTAGAAACATACACTTATGCGGTTGATAATTCAAATGCTTTCAGTAATTATTTTCATGAAGTGGATATTGACCATCCTATAGCCTCTCATTGTGAATTGAAACATGTTGGTTTATCGTTTTCTCTGTTTCCTTTCACACCACACGAGGTGATCGCTATAATTCGTAATCTCAAAAACACTGGCCCTGAATTAGATAATTTTTCCGCTGGCCATCTAAAATTAGTGGCTCATCTTGTCTACGACACACCAAACTACATCACAAACCTAATTTTAAATAACGGTGTTTTTCCTAGCTTTTTAAAGATAGCAAAAGTAATTCCTGTTTTTAAGAAGGGTGACAGGCATATCGTATCTAATTACGTCCTGTTTCTATCATTTCCGTCATTAGTAAAACTATAGAACAACTTCTTGGGGTGCGTCTAAAAATTATCAAAATAAGTTTAATATATTAACCAACTCTCAATTCGGTTTCCGTTTTGGACACTCAATAAGTCTGGCCTTTCTTTCTTTAACAGATTTTATTAAAAATGCTATTGATTCTGGATATCTTGTCGATTCTGTCTTCTTAAATTTTAGTAAGGATTTTGATACTGTTAACTATAATATCCCCTTTCACAAACTTGAAGCTTATGGTGTTACTATTCCTCCATTAAAATATTCAAATTCGTATTTACTAAACAGGCAACAAATTGTTAGCTGTGGGGGCTGTCTTTCTGGTACAAAAATATTTGACCAAGGCGCACCTCAGAGCTCTAGTTTAGGTCCGTTACTCTTCATAATCTACGTTAACGACCTGTCTAAAAAACTAATGGATGTTCATGTCATTTTATATGCTGATGACACTACTGCTTTAACATGTAATACTTGTATTGCTTCTTTATCTGTGAAACTAAATACTGCTTTAGGACTAATTGTTCGCTGGTGTTCTGTCAATCAATTGGTCCCTAACCCATCTAAGACTAAATTTATGTCCGCTCCCCACGGAAACAACGCTACATCACCTAACGCTACATCAGTGATTCTTGGATCGCGTCATATCATTATCACTGAATCTGTAGCATTTTTTGGCATACAAATACATAGCAACCTAGAGTTTCATAGCCATATTCATCGCTTGAAATGCAAGATTAAATTTGACATCAGAGCATGTACTCATCAAAGCACGGCCATTTTATTGCGATAGAAATTATATGGGCATTCCTGCCGCATTCTTACTGTCCAAAGGCTACAACAACGTCGCCGTGCGTCGTTATTACACGCGAGGGAAACCGACGGTCGCGGCTGAATCTGGCGCGCGCGATGAAAGAAGGCGGAGAGCAAACGCGCCGTCTTCCGTCGCGCGAAAGCCCTTGGGGGGATGGGAGGTAGGCAAGGGGGGCGCCGTTCTGCTCCGCCAGCAATTGCGCATTTGTATAATGCATCATGTGTGGTAAATGTTCTGTTATATGGGAACTTTTGTTACTTGTGCTTTTTCCTACTAGATTAATATCTATGTTTCAGATAGATATTCAGATTTCAGATAGATAGTCTGATTACTGTCTGTATTGATTTTTTTCATTTATGTTCAGTAACACCTGTTATATTGCTTCCCATGTATTAATTCTTTGTATTTCCTATTGAACATCCCGGTGCAATCTTAGATTTTTGAACCCTCGCTTGTATAATATTGTCAGGTGGTAGTGACGGTGAAGAAGGCAGCAAAACTTTGATTAACGAAACTAGCGTGTTATTGGGCGAACTTGTGCCCTCAAAAGCAGGCTACACTCAAAGAACGATAGCGGCGAATACATTCGGCGATCGTCAAAAATCTGATGAACGGGTCAAGGGCGTCGGCTTTTATACATCAGTCGTCGAATGTTCCAGAGTAATCGCTGGGACCCGCGTGCCTTCCAAAAAGTTCTACATTATTCGCGTCGCGCACACATGCAATCAGATTACACAAGGTTCGGTCACAGACAGCGGATGGAACCATCGATAACATTCCAGAAACTTCCGATACATGCAGGCGCGTCCTGCCCTGTGCGATAACATTTGTTAGGCGGTAAAACGTGTCGCCCGATAAAGACAAGTACACGTGTCAATACCCCCCTCTTAAAAAGTATCGACCCGATGCTGCAAACAAACGAAAGGAAAGCGCTCGTAGCAAAGAAAATAACAAAATAAGGAAGTTCGTCAGCGTCCGTAAAAGGGTTTAAGACGCACCATATGGACCACTTCAGATCGTGCGCGGCGCCGCTGTCAATGCGAAATGCCGTTTGGCACGACCTCATAATCCAGTGCTCTAATACGTCGGATGACCTTGTAGGGTTCGAAATAGCGTCGCAATAGTTTCTCACTCAGTCCTCGTCTGCGTATCGGGGTCCATACCCAAACACGGTCGCCGGGTTGGTACTCGACGAAGCGCCGTCGGAGGTTGTAGTGTCGGCTGTCGGTACGCTGCTGGTTCTTGATCCGTAGGCGGGCGAGCTGTCTGGCTTCTTCAGCGCGCTGGAGATGGGTAGCGACGTCAAGATTCTCCTCGTCAGTGAAGTGCGGCAGCATGGCGTCGAGCGTCGTCGTCGGGTTCTTGCCGTAAACCAGTTTAAACGCGTGACCTGTGTTGTTTCTTGCACCTACGTGTTGTACGCGAAGGTTACGTACGGCAGCACGGCATCCCAGGTCTTGTGTTCGACGTCGACGTACATTACTAGCATGTCGGCGAGGGTTTTATTCAGGCGCTCCGTAAGATCATTCGTCTGTGGGTGGTAGGCAGTCGTCCTCCTGTGACTTCTTTGACTGTACTGCAGAATGGCTTGGGTGAACTCCGCTGTAAAGGCCGTTCCTCTGTCGGTGATAATGCAAAAACACCCGTGTACTTAGATTTAGGTGCACGTTAAAGATCCCCAGGTGGTCGAAATGTCCGGAGTCCTGCACCACAGCGTGCCTCATAATCATGAAGTGGTTTTGGCACGTAAAACCCCATAATATAATTTTTTTTTCTGTCGGTGATGAGGACTTCTGGGGCGCTATGTCGCAGCAGGATGCTTTCGACGAAAAATTTTGCCACTTCGGCTGCGCTACCTTTCGGCAGAGCTTTAGTTTCAGCGAAGCGGTGAGGTAGTCCGTCGCCACGACGATCCACTTATTTCCGGATGTTGACATCGGAAATGGTCCCAACAAGTCCATCTCGATCTGCTGAAAAGGTCGGCAAGGAGGCTTGATCGGCTGTAGTAATTCCAGCAATCCCGCTGGCCTTGTCGGTGGTGTCTTGCATCGCTGACAGTCTCGGCATGTCTTGACGTAACGGGCGACGTCGGCGGTCAGACGCGGCCAGTAATACCTTTCCTATATTCTCGACAGCGTCCGGGAGAAACCGAGGTGCCCGGCGATCGGATCGTCATGTAGGGCGCGCAGTACTTCTGGACGCAGCGCCGACGGAACAACAAGAAGGTAGTTGGCGCGGACTGGTGAGAAGTTCTTCACGAGTAGATTGTTTTGAAGCGTGAACGAAGATAATCCGCGCTTAAATGCCCTAGAGACAACGTCGGTGTGCCCTTCCAAATACTCGACGAGGCCTTTTAGCTCCGGGTCTGCCAGTTGCTGTTCAGCGAAGTCTTCCGCGCTTATCATTCCAAGGAAAGCGTTGTCATTCTCGTCATCTTGCAGCGGCGGGTCAATGGGGGCGCGTGACAGGCAATCGGCATCAGAGTGTTTTCGTCCGGACTTGTAGGTTACAGTGATGTCGTATTCTTGTAGTCTGAGGCTCCACCGCGCCAGTCGTCCAGAAGGATCCTTTAGATTCGGCGATCGTCGAAAATCTGATGAGCGGGTCAAGCGCGTCGGCTTTTATACATCAGTCGTCGAATGTTCCAGAGTAATCGCTGGGACCCGCGTGCCTTCCACAAAGTTCTACATTATTCGCGTCGCGCACACATGCAATCGGATTACACAAGGTTCGGTCACAGACAGCGGATGGAACCATCGATAACATTCCAGAAACTTCCGATACATGCAGGCGCGTCCTGCGCTGTGCGATAACATTTGTTAGGCGGTGAAACGTGTCGCCCGATAAAGACAAGTACACGTGTCAATATACTACCTGTTTATTCCGTTTTTATAAAGAATAAACAATTCTTTAATAGGAAGTCACATTTGTTTGCTTTCAGAGCGAATAGCATTGACGTACTCGACAGGTTTTTCTTACCTAATTGGCTGACTAGAGGCGAGGATCACGCAGAAGTCGAGAGGGTTTCGTTGTACCGGGCTAGCGCACTGAAAGTAGACAACTGGATGAGGAGGGTAGTGCCGGGGTTGGCGATTGGGCCACTTCTGGCTTAGCTTTCGGCGTCTGGTGGAAAATTGTGGCGGCGTGCAACGGAAGAGTACAAATGCAGCTAAAACGAATCCTCAGCAAAGAAAAGTTGGAACAGCGTTGTCTTGTACGTGCCGAAAGGGCTTGACAACGTTATGCTGCCACGCAAAAATTTTAATTATGCGCAAATAAACCATTCTCTCCGGCATCTCCGAGTCGCCTGTGCCAGCCATCGTATATTCATTTCGGAACGGGAAGGTCTTTGGCTTTTCGGAAAAAAAGAAAAAGATAAGTTTTGTTTGGCATATTAATGGATCTTAAATGCGTTCACGTCACTTTAACGCTCTGAGTTTTTGCGGTTTTGTGACGTCGCGCGACAGACTGGCGAAGTGGGCGCAGCCCGAAAACTTTTCAACATTAGCGGAGGGCTGATGGTGAAAAAGGCGTAGAAGTGGAAATAATAAGCTTTCTTTTTTTCAGTTTTATGATCAGTGTGTACACGCCATATCATATGCGGAGTTTTCGAGGTGTTAAGGCGAAAGCCTTAGACAGCTCATGGGACGAAAATCTGAGCGTCCGGCGTTACGAAAATTTTGACCAGCCGGCTTTATGGCACCAAAATTCAATGACACCAAAATTGCAGTCGAACGCTTGACCTCTGATGAGAGTCGAACCCGCGGCCTTTGGTGTTTATTAAGGCGAATTTAATTAAGGGACCGTTAATTAAGCTATATTTAATTAAAGCAATCGACCTTTGGTGGGAGGAAACAAGCAACAGGAAGTAACAACGCATTAGAATGAAAATGTTAAGTAATGCAATGAGCGTCTCGCGAGCGCGCAGGCTTTCGCCTTCATCCTCTTTGGGGTATGCTAAAGCGACTGTGACTTTTTTTGCCGTCCTGTGACAGACAAGGCGCAATGGGGGCGGCCCGAAAATATGTTGACAAATCGTGGAGGATTGATTGCAGAAACTGAATATAAAAGATCGGAATAGCTTTACGGTTATAAGTCCCCTGCATCACACAGTGCTGCATGCGTTTATATGACATCTTCTTTTTTTAAATTGTTTACTGCGCATGCGTCGTGGCAAATCCGCGAATTAGAGCATCAAGAGAAGTCAGCGTTTTGTACACCACTCTTTAATCTTGATCCAATTTCACCCTCAGATGGCACGATGCTTGGAACGCTGCTGTACTTCTCTGCTATAAGCAACACACGCTACCTGCTGCGCACCGAGAACACGGACAAGAACCGGCCTCTTCTCTTCCTCGGCGGCTTCAAGGTGCTGCTCATCCTGTGGGTCATATACGGACACGCCTACATAATGGTGCAACTCGAATTCTCCGGTGAGCGCCTCTGATTACAAGGAAGCTGCTTGCGGGCCGGCCTGGCGCACGACGACGTTGCCAGTCGTTCTGATAGAGGAAAGATATTTGAGGTATTCGCTGTGGCCCGTTGAAATAACGCCTTGCCCCTGCGTCGGACTCGGCCGACGAGACTCTTGCGTTGACTTTCTTTTCTCTCCTTTCTTTCCCCACACCCTCGTTTCTCTTTTTTAAACTTGGAGTCATTGTGGCTCGTTGTATGCAGCTAGTAAATGTTGGCAATTTACCCTGCAACTCTCACCCTGTCTTCCTTGAATGTATTTTCTAGCAAGAAGAAGGGTTCACAGGAAGACTGCCACTTGAAGGGATCGTATGAATACGTGCTGTGCATAATGCAGGAACTCATAATGCTCACGGCAGGCGCACTTGCCGTAGAGTTTCTCACCTTTCTGCTCAGCGTCGTACGCCGCTCACGGTTGGCCAGTCTTGTGGAAATAAATATTATTATTGTTATATTATTAATGTTAATAGATGTTATAGTTCCTTCACTGTAATCAATAGCAATCATCCAGATTTCTTCAGCTGGTCATGTATTTAACCGGTATTAGATCAACATTGCTACGACATACTAATGGAAGTCATTTCAAACTTGATTACTCAGTCAAAGAAAGTACGAAGGAAAGCCTCAACGTTAATTCCTATCTGGTATTTCTAAACAGATTCTATTTGCAGAATTGTATGCCCGCTTGAATTGCCTGTAATTAAATACTCAAAGCTAAAAAAACTGATTCCTTTTCTTGCTGTCGAAAGGTTGCTTTAATGTCTATAGCAAGCTATAATTATTCATATCGAAAGTGTTAAGCAATGACTATATCTCTAACCTTGTCAATGCGATTTTGTTCCATGAACACAAGTTTTCCTTTTCCCTCCCATTAACAGGCATGGAATGAAACCGTTCACTTTTATAAGTTTCAGGATCCAAACATTCGAGAGATTGTCCTGATCATTTGTCCGCATCCTATAGTGTGCGTGTTTGTATCAAGTTCCGGTGTTGCCATCGCAGTGATGTACGCATTTTTGTAAATGTTGCAACAATGCAATTTATTGAACTTTATTTTCAGACCTACAAGATGTGGCCACACAGTAATGGCCACATTAATTAGCAAAAAAAAAAAAAAAAGAAACAGCTGCAGATTCAGAGCACATGTTGAAATCTATACAAAGCGAAGTATTTGTCAAGTGGTCAGCTAAATGCTGTTAAAGTAACTGCGATATAAAAAGTTGTCCTTATTTTCAACAATCCAACGTGCCATCTTTCGCAAGGGTTGTTTATGCGCCGCTTAGGTGACAACATTAATATTATGTAATGTTTATGCACTACACTGTTCACAAACTATACCAACATGCAAACGGCAGTTAAAGTCGATGCACACTGCGAGACATTAATGCAGTGACGTTTGTTGAGGGAGTTATGGTAAGAGGTGTGCGCAGAAAAATTAATGACATGTGCTTATGTATTTATTTATTCATTTATATACCTCGCAGGCTGCAAGGTTGGAGTATTAGGTGAGGGGGAATAAAAAAGTTGTAACAAAACGAAGAAGGGCACAACCTTATACAATACTTAACATGAAGAGGGTGGTGCCGGATGAAGAGGGTGGTGCCGGCGTCTGCGATTGGTCCGCTTTCTCTTACTTAGCTTGCGGTGGCTCGTCGACAATCGCGGCGGCATGCAACGGAAGCTTAAGAATGACGCTAAAACAGATCCTCAGCAAAGAAGAGTTGGCATAACGACGTCATAAACGTGCCGAAAGTGCTCAAAAACGTTACACTGCCATGCAAGAAGTCTGATTGTACGCAAAACAACTCAAGCTCTCCGGCAGGAGCGAGTAGCCACTGCCCGAGCAATTGGCGGCAGCCATCTTTTATTCCTTTCGGAACGGGGCAGCCTGCGGCTATTCAGAAAAACAAATTCAGTTTTGTTTGACATATTAATGCATATTAATGCATGACGAGTACACGTCACTTGGACGCGGTGAGTTTTCGCGGTTTTGTGACGTCGCGTGACAGGCAGGTGAAGTGGGTTCAGCCCCAAAAATTCTGACCAATAGGAGAGGGCTAATGACGAAAAGGCGTCGAATAAGAAATAACAACTTTTTTGTTCAGTCCAATCATGCATAATCAGTGTGTACACGTCATATTAGATGAGGAGCTATTGCGGTTTTCGTGACGTCGCGTGACAGACAGGCGATGTAGGGGTGCTCCAAAAATGTTTTTGACCAATCGCGGATGGCTGATTGCAGAATTGGAATAAAAAAAGTTTGAGATAGCTGTACGGTGTAGCGCCCCAGTTTTCAGTTCTTATGTTTTCAGCTCATGAGTCCAATTCTATCCTGGAATATCTGCAAGGCTATGTATCGGGTAATTTAATTTCTTGGCCATGTGCTTGCAAGTCGCGTGTCAATCTGCCCATTTTCCTGACAATCTTGCGTGATGCGTAGGCCCTGACAGTTTCTGGTAAATCCATGCAGGCATGCAGGAAGTTGTAGTCTGCAAATTTGCACGGGGAGTGCTGCTTTGATCGCTTTCACTCAGCGTTTTTGGTTGTTAAGTATTTACTTTTATGTAGTGCCATACTAATGTTGCTCTGTTATTGCCACATCAGGGTACTATATGTGCCTGATGTTTGTTTGGGTCTTCATGATTAGCAACTTCGTCTGTGTGTTTGGCACTTGCAAATCATCTCCTGGCCTAATCATTTACCCCCATATTGCATGTTATGGGCCTGTTGTGTTTCAAGTTCAGGTGTTGCTGAAGTTGTGTTTCTGAAGGGTGTAGAATTTGTGTCCAGGCATGGCCTAATTGTTTCGCCCACGTGCTGGCTCTGCCATCTTGGTCTTACACTAGCACAGGATTTGGAACTTGCGGATGTATTTGTCCGGTTATGTGAAGCACAACATGCAATCTGGGGTAGTTCTTGATTCTGATCTTATTCCCGACGTCGATGTAAGCTGACTTATCAGAACACGGGAGGCCAGACTGGCTAAGAAAGTCTGCTATGTTGTCGAGAGCTTGTTGCATCATTCTTGATTTCTGTATAAGATAGCTTTCCCATAGACTGTAGTACACCCTAGGCTGTAGTACACCATAGGCTGTAGTACTTCTTGTAGTATTCCCGTGTTGTTGGTTCGGGTGGGCGAAATGTACCTCCAACTCTCACTTGGAATTTTCTGTCTTTCAAAAAGTTACGTGTTTACTTGCGTACTCTACCACCACTTCTTTTTTTGCTCATCATTCCTTCTATTAGAGTAGCATGAGGTACTGTATTAAAAGCTTCTTCACTCTCGTCATTTTTTTCATAAGTAGTATTACACAATGCCCTCTATTAAAGTTACTGCTGCTTATGGCCCACTCATATCTGCCAGAAAGGACAACACTTCAAAATGGTTTTCTTTGTGCTGTGAACATTTACGTCTTTTGACATTTATACATCTGTTGAACGAGCTACCTCATAGAATGTTTACTGTGCCTGACCATGCTTATTTGTGCAGTGCCGCTGAACAATAGATATTAATGCAATTAATGTTTACACATTCGAACGTTCGAAGCACCTGGAAAGATGCTTGTTTTACAATTGTGCCCTTCGCTTTCGATTGGTGTTAGTACTGCTTGTTAGATTTCGCATAGACATGCCTCCCTTATGCAATAATCTCGCAAAGTTTAAGGGTTCAATAAATGATGATGAGCTAAATCAAAGCGCAAGAGCTCTTTTTCACCTATGACTCCCATTGAAATGCGACTACCACGGCTGGCAATTTAACCCCTCACCTTGTGTTAGCAGCTGAATGCTATAGCCACAGTGGCAGGCGAATAAATTGAAGAATTTCGTTCTCTACATATTTTTTTTTCTTGTCTGTATGTAGGTAAAACTTGCAGCAAGTGTTTCATTTCAAAAACGCAGTTTGTGGTTCTTTATTGAATAAACTGCACCTTGCGTATAGTTGAAATGTACAAATTTCTTTTAATATTCCAGGGTGATAGGTTCTTGCAAGTAGCATGGTACTTCATTACTTATAAAGGTAGTAATCACAAAGGATATCGTTATATGGGTTTACACACTAATAAATGTGATCACAAACTTATTAGAATCTGTTATAGAAACATGTAAAACATGGATATTTCTGCACACTTGATTAGCTGTGGACGTACAAGAACTATTTATACTTGAAATATTCACAAAAAGGGGTGCAACTGGCTGACTTTACTGCGCCGCTGTGATTTACTTTTTTGTAACATGTCGTCTTCTACCGTTTCGTCTACACAAGAACAGGCTGTTTGCTTGCTTTTTGCACTGCTGCACGAGTTTTACATGACGGCGCTGGAGGGTGTGTTGTCACTGCAAGCCAATAATTTACTAACTGTAGAGTTAATTACCGTTCAAAGCAAATCTTAATACAGGTGCAGCAAGGATACAAAGTCCGCAACATATTCAAAGTTTATTGGCTTCTGTGCAGGAAAAAAAATTCCCGAGAGTAGAGATGCGACTTAACGTGCATTAAATATTAGAAAACAAATTGACGACGCTGTTTGTTGAAGCCATGCATTTAATAGTATCGTAGAAAATTTATTACGATAGCCTGCACATTTGCCATGTCAAATTTAATAAATAAGTGAGGTAAGATAACCTTTCATGATGCATAGGGAAATTCCCGCTTGAAAATCGACAACAACATGCAACTGAACAGTACCGCTTTCAGCACAACGTTGAAACTTCGGGTACCTTGCTGTTCTGTAATTTGCCCTTGCCGAGGTTGAAATCATTTAAGCTGCTCCCTATGAGCGATTTTTGTATGCTACTCAACAAAAGAACATTGTGACGACCCCGAAAGGCCATGTCGTCTCGTGGGGATCGAATACCTCGTAGTATTGACAACTCGCAAAGACGTACAGGTCATGTAATGCGCCGATTAGATAACAGTTGGACCATTAGGGTTACAGAATGGGTACCAAGAGAAGAGAAACGCAATCGAGGACGACAGCAGACTAGGTTGAGCGATGAAACGAGGAAATTCGTGGGCGCTAGTTGGAATCGGTTGGCGCAGGTCAGGGGTAATTGGAGATCGCCTTCGTCCTGCAGTTGTCATAAAACAGGATGATGATGATGACGATGATGGTGATGATGATGATGATGATGGTGAAAGGCGTACGAAGCAAACGTGAAAGTACACTTAATTTGCTGCGCGGCATGTCAACGAACGCATAGAAATGGGAGAATGGAACCTGCGGTACAAGTTTTTTACTCTCCCTTCGCGTACGTAGCGTAATTCGGCAGCCCACGTATCCGTGCATTGCACTTGTTCAGCGAGGCGCCATTTTCCAAAACAAACCGGCGAAATAGCTCTCCACACAATTTCTGCGAAAAATCGCAGTGATCGCTGCGACGGTGCGACTGCGTGACCAACCGGTTGGTCGCAGCCGAAAATCGGAGGTTCGGCACTACGACTTCAATTTTCGTTGCAAACGACGGAAATCGCACTTCCGGTGCGACGAAAATCGCATCATGTGAAACAGGCTATAGACAGACCACCGCTCATGCAGCGCTTTGTTTTCATATATGGTATCGGGGGACGCGCTCGCCGCATACCATCGGTGAAGAGACGACGGCGCGCAACTCTGGCGCCATCTCGTAGCCATAGTTGCCGCTGTGCCCGTGTTGCGTGGCACCACGCTTTTCTTCTCACGCTTTCGCCATACCCTCCTCTTCAGCTTTCCGCCTCATGGTTCCGCTGCCCTCTCTTCCTCCGCTTTCCTCCTCGCGATCTCTTTGTTATCGCCGTCTTTAATTCCCCACTGCGCTCCGAGTTCGCTCTTTCGTCCTTCGCTGAGCTCGTTCACTCGGTTACGCCGAGAAACGACGCCGAGGGACGCCAAACGCAGGAACTGGCGCCTAAGAGCTGCGCTCTAAAAATCCCTTTAAACAGTCGTCAGTCCGGTGGGCTTAGTTTCCACAGAAAACAGGAATCAGTCGTTGTCCTAACGAATGCAAGTACCATTGTCAAAGTTGAGACTTCCTTCGTTCTCACTGCTGCATGCATCTTGAAGTATGAGTGCAGTTGAAATAGCTTATTCAGTTATAACGGCAATGCAAGGTGCATAAACAAGGTGTTCACTTACTACGTGACGCCGGCGGTCAAAAGGATGTGCTACATCTTGAGGATGGGTTGGTTTCAGCTCCCACCGGCGGCAAGATGCCTTTTCGTCGTCCGCTTTCATTTTTCTTTACCTTGTCATTTCTGCATATAAAATAAAAGGACAGAGAATTGTCTCTATGCTTTTCTAGACTTCATTACCTGTACTTTTCTTATGGTTGTGACTTACAAAAAATTGAAAATCTCAGCCCTCCCGCCCCCCCCCCCCCTTTCTCCTTTCTTTTCTCCTTCTTCTTCTTTATCGCTTCTTAATATTTTTTCTCTCTCATGGTTTCATACGCAGGCAACTTGTTCAATATAGAAAACATCAGCAGGAAGGTTGTCTCGCAGATAATCCCGAACGGATTCCTCAGCGTTTCCACGTTTCTATATCTAAGGTGAGAAGTGCATGGCATGACCACACAGGCAATTTTGGAAAATGTGACAGCAGCTGAAGGGGAGATATAACCAGAAACGCCGGACAAACATTAATCTCTTCTCGGTTCCTGAGTACTTTGCCATTTTTGTGCAATACCTTTATCGGATGTACGGATAGCCGAAAAGTAACGCGATCACTGCAGCGTGCGGCAACAAGCTGATAGTACTTTATAAGTAACATGGCATAATATGGAAATTACCGAATCTTTTTGTTACTGAGCGCCATTATTATTGAAGTTATTTTGTGCCTCTGCGACAAGACGTCAACGTGTAAATATAAAGGTCGCATGTGGTGATCAGGAAGATATTTGCCGCAACGTCAAGCGCGAGAGTTACTCCATCGATCATATAATAGACCCCTGCAGTTTTGATCACGTCTTATTTTTGGCTCAGCCGTGGCTGTAGTTAAAGTTATGGCTTCTCTGAAAGGGAGATAGCGAGCAGGCACCTCCGTTGCCCTGGCCCCACGAAGGTCGTTAGGAGGAGATTACTTAAGCCTGAACTGGCGGTGCCTGTATTTACTTCAAATACTACCTCTCTAATAAACTGCGTTTGTTGCGCGTTCAAGTAACACGTTGAAGTAGACGCCCGTTGTTTCTTACCACAAACGAGAAATTTAGGCAAACGAAATAACATTCGAACGCAGCATGCTACTCGTAATAATTGACTACGTTTCATGAATAAACCGCTCGTAGGGATTTTTTTATCAGTTTCTTATACATTTTGTTTTGCTTTTCAGTGGCTTCGCGTTAACGTTTTCACTACTTGGCTTTCGGCAAGGTTTGTACAAGCAGAACCTGCTCATCGTTTTCCTCATTGGTTGCTGCAAGCGTTATATCAGGTACGCATTGTGTAATTGCGGATTGAGCATCATTAAAAAAAAACGCGAACTGTTGCCTAATGATAAAAGGAGATCGTGACTGCATGAATACTAATTGTTTGATTTAGTAACCGGCTGACCTATTGGTGGAGGGATCTCTCGATATGGTAACAATTAAGTGAAAAGTTCAGCCCTTGGCTGGCCTAAGAGCCTCGAGGCGCTTGTTATAATCATAAATCGATCATCTTAACTCAAAGGTACCTTGGCACTGTCGTTATCGCACCGTGTTCGTCGTACATTAAACGACCACTTTGTGAAATGTGAGTGAATTGGCTAGCTATTTCAAAATGATTTTTTTTTGTTTAATCGCGAGCGCTTTAATAGTCTGGCGACTCATGCGCATTTTCAGCTGCTCACGATAAAAAACAGCCGCGTCTAACGTCTTTCACGCAGCTCATACAAAAAAAAAAAAAAAAACTTTAAAATCGATTTAGTGCTAGGCGCAATCGAACCCTCGTCGCGCGGGTTCCTCAATCACAGCTGTCCCACGCTTTAGCGCTGCGCCACGAATGCGCGCACTAGGCGAGGGAAAAAGATTATCTGCTTTCGCAAGCACCAGCCCGCCACGAATCTCGCAGGCCACGTGCGGACTTCGTGGCGGCGCCGTCGCATGGCGCAGTGTGTACAGAGGGAATCGCGAGAGAGGAACCCGGCTGCAGTACACTCCTCATACATGTCGCATTTCGGCGGTGACAATGCGATGTGTTATCATATTGCTTCAATGGTAATCATATTAACCTCGACATTCATCGTGAAATGGGCTCTGTCAGAATTTTTTGGTGACATAAAGCCAGAAGAGCTCTGAAACTTCGGGATTAAGTGATCGGACTCCTATATTTATCGCGACAATATACATCTCCATGTCGGTCGGCAGTATCACACCCCTTGAATTATTCACCGGGAAACTGCTTGCGTGACTTGTGACTTGTCTGCTTGGTGGAACGGGGTTATAACGGTTCGTTTGAGGACGGGACACCGAAAGAATGCACAGAGGACGTCCTCAAACGCGCCGTTATAAGCACGTTCCACCAAGCCAGCTACCAACTAGCCCATCTAAGTCTCCTAATTGACTTGTCTGCTATTGCCAGGTTGACAATACCAATCATTGGAGTCATCTTGTGCACATTTTTGCTACCACTACTAGTCGATGGTCCAGCGGATCAAGATTTCGTGGCGAGTGAAGTGCAGGGCTGCATTTCAAAATGGTGGACCGTGTTCCTGCACTTTAACAACTTCAACTCAATGAATGACATGGTGCGTGCACGGCGCCTTACTTGACGCGTCGACTAACAACTTTTGAGATTAACCTAACGCTCATTATCAGTGACGTTTAGACCTTTGGCGGTGTGCTTTGATTAATTGAGTAGATCAGGTGACGTGCGGCCTGCAATTTTAGCTGCTTTCAGTGGAGCATGCTTTTCGGTAGCACTTCTGAGCGCAATGCAATATGTTTCCTTATCAGAGAGCTCAAAGACCCCGCATATCCGTTTACAATGTAGCTGTGACGATATAGGTAAGATCAGCGCTAAATATATCGTAAAGTGCTATATCATCCATGCTACAGGTGCAGTGCAGGTCCTTGTTCGTGACCAGCCGGAGGCAGTGATCACCTACCGCGGCGCAGCATTCACGTTCAGACACCAGAGTCTGTTCTCGTTACATCCGTTCACCTCTTACATTTTGTTTAGTTTTATTGGTTTTTGCCTGTCTATAGCGACTCGTATTTGCGTGAACTCAGCCGTTGTCTTTCGCGTATTCATAATAGGAAATTACAAACACGTTTGGCGCACAATACAACAACAGTAACAAAGATATATGTGACAATGGCGTAATAGCATGCTCTTAAACACAGCTTTAACTCGATAATAATTTATTGTTCAGTAATATTTAATTTCTAAGCAGTACCTTTCTCTTCTTCTACGTAGGAGAGAAGACTGCAACAGACATAAGAAATGCTTACGGGGCACGGGCTGACACGCCGTAGAAACTATGAAATTAAGAGATGTACGCTATACTAGAATTGTTTTGAAGCAAACTCTTTCTCACGACTGTATCTCTCCCTTTTGCTACAGTGCCTGCAACATCTGTGGTACGTGAGTGCCGACATGCAGCTTTTCCTTTTTGTGGCACTTCCGCTGACTCTCATATTCGTCAGGTAAGCGTTCTGCTAAATATTGCAACTCATCAATATAGTGGCTTGCTGCGATCATGCTTCCTACCTACTTTGTTTTAACTGCTAACGTGTAGGACGAGCAACCGTTTGTACTCTCATTAATGAATGCGCGGCCATTGGTTGGTCCATTGTAAAGGGCTTCAGGTTTTCGTTTTTCACGGAACACTCGCCGCGATGGCTCAGCGGCTGCGGCCTTTTGTTTTTACTCACAGGGTCTCGTGTTCGTAGATTGAGAGGCACGTAAAAGAGTCGAGCGGGGTCAAATTTAGCCCTCTAATACAGCTTCCTTCACAGACACTTTGGGTCGTAACAATCCCCGCCATGTATTTCCATTCATCAGAACTAAGCTGCAGATGGTGAACCTATTTATGACGTTGAAAAGGAGACAACAAGGGGCGAAAATAGCACTGCAAAACAGGCGAGCACGGAAATAACAGGTTTTAATTGTAACTGCGCAGAATCATTGCTCTACATATCCTTCGGTGTTAGAGAAAACCTCCATATAATCGAAACATTGTGTAAAGCATAAAGAAATTGGCTGCGTCACTGCGCAAATCGAACGCATATTTATTCTTTATTTTCTCTTAACTGTCAACCACAGAACCCATTTCAATGTATGTGGACCCCTTGTCTGATATTAATCTTACGTGTGCGTTCGTATGTGACGCTTTTTCAATTTCGCGAAAAAACAATGCATTGAAGACGCCGAACTTGTGTTTATTTATCATAATAGCCACAACGCCATTGCCTGGCATTACAGTGGGGGAGGGGGGGGGTGAAAACGAAAACGTACACAAAATACCACCGCATGCTGGTGGCGAGAAAAAGAAATAACATTGAGATAGCAAAAACACAAAATTGTTATACATAAAAATGTCACAGCAAGGAAGAAAATGAATCATTGGATGTTATGGATACTAGCTCCTCAGGCAACTTGTTCCAGTCGGAAATTGTTTTTGGGAAAAAGGACAAAGACATTTTAAAAAGGTCAGTCCGTTACCTGTATTCCTTAACCTTGAGCGAATGGTCTCTTCGTACGGACACATAATCAGGGATAAATATATATTGAGTTCGGTCAGTTCCAGTTTTTGATTGAAATATATTATGGAACAATTTTAACCGGAGAACTTCTATACGTTTTTGAAGTGTGTCCCATCGCTAAGTGTTTTTCACATTCGATAGGCTGAAATACCTGTCATGGTTATTAAACAAGAACGAATGGCCAAATTTTGAACTCTTTCAAACTTTTTAATGTCAAATACAGATTTCTGGTCCCAGATTGTGCAAGCATACTTAAGTATGCTTCGAACATTTGATATATACAACAGTTCTTTGGTCTTTACAGGAAAATGTCTGGCGTTACGACGCAGGAAGCCCAAAACACGCCATGTTCTGGCAGTAAGGAAATCGACATGGCGGTGCCACAACACTACACTGGTTAAAGATACACTAATATATTTAAATTCCTATACTGACAGCAGTTTGGTACTGTTACTGTTATATGTGAAATCATGAGGAGCCTTTTTTAATGAAACACATATGTACAGACTTTTGTAAATTAATATGCATTTCCCAATGCTCACACCGTTGGACTACTGTACACAAGTCCTGTCGTAATGCTTCGAAGTCACCCCAATCGTTGATAATGCTATACAGTACACAATCATCCGCCAACAGTCGCATGCACGAAGAAATACCTGTAAAAAATCTCATTCATGTAAATTATGAACAGTATAGGACCCAGAACAGATCCCTGAGGCACCCCTGAGGTAACATCAATTTCTTGAGACTGCTTCCCCCTGATAACAACGCTCTGACTCCTCAGGCTCAAATACTCCATCATCCATCTCCTAACGTTCTCATTTATCTTGTACAAAGATAATTTTTCTAATAATGACGAATGTGACACAACTTCAAAAGCTTTTAGAAAGTCCAGGAATATGCAGTCAACAGATTGTCGTGTATCCAGTACGCTTGGTAAGTCATGAAGGAATTCGGTATGCTGGGTGACACACGAGTAACCGCTGCGAGAACCATAAATCCCAACGTTATGAGTATGCACTAAGATGGCTCATATTGTTAGTATAAAACACGTGCTCTAAATCATTACACATCACACTGGTCAAAGATACGGGTAAAAAATTTTAGACAATATTTATAGGTCCCGATTAATGTATAAGCAAAACGTTTGCAAGTTTCCATTCATCAGGGAAAGATCAGCCCTGTAATAACTTGGTTAAAAGAATCTGCAGGTACATTGACAAAGAAAAAAAAAAAACACGAGAAGAGAGCAGGATCATGGGTATACCGTCCTGTCCAGTGGTACTGTGTTCTTTTAAGCCTTCTAAGAGCGACACAATTCCTCGCTGTTCAAATACAACGTCCGCCATGGGTTCGGCACTGATAAAGTCAGGGCAACAGTAGGCAGGGCTAATGTTGTTGCAGCAGAAAACATTGAGCTGAAAAACGCGTTAAAGCACTTGGCTTTCTCCAGATTATCGTCAACAATAATTCTGTCATGACCGAGTGGTGGGAAGGACAACTCATCCTTTCTATTTCTTTTAACATGCTGCCAAAATTCTTTAGGGCTATCATGGATGCGCAAGTCGAAGGAATGGAAGTAGGCAATTTGCTTTTTTTAACCGAAGCATTCATATCTCTTGTTTTTTTATTGAAATGAAAATAAAAGAAAGAGACGTAGTCACCTTATGATGGTGACGGCCGCTCCTTTTCTCATAGCGGAAACAACAATATAGAAATATGTAGGAAAATGAAAAGAAATCGCTTCACACGCTCAGGAATCCACAGAGCAGTCCTATACGCCCATGAACATAAGAGTATAAAGGTCAAATGCAAGTTGCACCACAATGAGTTCGTAAACAAAGTCACAAACACACACAAACGGCCGTGATGTAGACTTCGATGAGCATATAAACAGAGGAGGAATTACACAGTGTTAAAACAATTCACGCATGGAAAAAATGTATAACACGTAATATACAAGCACTAATAATTACATATAATAGAAGAACGTTATAGTAACATCGTGTGATTATTCAGTGCAATACCTAGTACTTGTTAAGGATGCCTGTTTCTTCATAAAAATGTTCAAGTGCGTTCAATACTTTTCGCTGTGCTATTTTCGGTGGCCATAAGCCCAGCAATTTTGCGAGTGAGAACGGCCGGTGAGGATCAGTGGAGTGTAGCTTCTGTTCTAGCTGCCGTCTTTGCACCTCGTATATGAGGTATTCGAGGAGTAGATGGCGGACATCCTCATCGTCGTGGCCACAGGAGCAAGCCGGGGAAGGAGCCCATTTGATGCGATATAGGAAATGTTTGGTGTATGCTGTCCCAAGGCCCAGTCGATAAATTAGTGTCTCAGTACTTTTAGAAAGTTGTACATCCAGCTGGTATTTCAGTTGAGGGTGCGCTTCGTAAAGAATTGATTCCTTAGTGTTTTCATTAAATCATGACATACACAAGTCTTTCTTTAGTACTCTCAATATCCGTTTTGTGTCCATTCGTTATAAAGGAATGAGTTGAATTTCTGCATCTTTATGGGCCGATTTTGCCAATGAGTCTGCTATTTCGTTGCCTTCTATACCAGCATGGCCCGGGACGTATACGTACGTATAGCTGTTGTCTCTTTTCAATGACTCTGCGCACCTCTTTTGTAAACCATGGCTTGCTTTTGCTGGGACGTTTCGTCATC
The DNA here is from genome assembly GCF_023375885.2 of Dermacentor andersoni. Classification (NCBI taxonomy): domain Eukaryota; kingdom Metazoa; phylum Arthropoda; class Arachnida; order Ixodida; family Ixodidae; genus Dermacentor; species Dermacentor andersoni. The sequence continues at coordinate 210,667,942 of NC_092814.1, forward strand.
ACTCATGACGGCACATATCGTTCACGCAGATCAAGAAGTTTATCTTTCAGTGTGCTCCACAGTTCATCTACGCTGAGTGATTCAGACGACGTTTTGTACACATCAATATAGAATTCTAATACACACGTTATCTCGGGGATACGCGCCTTTTGATGAATGTAAATGTCCCGATAGCCACAATCTTCAAGTTTAACTTACTGAAAGTTCATTTCCGCCAAAACATAACTGTGATCACTGATACCAGGAAATGCCAGGGTAGACTGAACTGCCGATAGTGGATTAGTCTTTAATAAATCCAAAACGTTATTGCCACGCGTTGGCTGCATCCCTAACTGGGATAAGCTGAACGCATTGCAGAGAGTTAGCATTTCGTAGCCTAATGCAGTAGTGGTTCGATATGAAACACCCTTTGAGCACCAGTTTATTTCAGGAATGTTAAAATCTCTCCCAATAGCTAAACTGTCAGTTTGAACAGTTTCAATCATGTCAGTTTAGTCGCCCAAAACATGAAGCCAGCTTCCAGGTGGCTTGTAAGATCACCATGCGGATAGCGATTTACCATTTCGAGGTCTAATTTGAGGCCACACAGCCTCACTTATGCTTACATCAATTCCGACCTTACGAGAGTTAACCAAAAGATCTGCAAGAATAAAGACAGCTCCACCATGACTGTCGTGATCATTTCGATAGCTGACGTAGTTGCTGGGAAAAACTTCGCTGTATATCCATGACATAACCGTCCAGCCATAATTGACTTCCAATTGCAACCGACGGTTTCATCATGCCGATTAGACCGCGCAGCTCCTCTACTTTGTTCTTAACACTTCTGCAATTTAGAACCAGAAATGACAAAACAGAGCGTTCCGGGTTTGTCTGTCAAGTAGCTTGAACCACCTGGCCCCAAGATTCGTCATATATGTGTTTGGCGCTATCCAAATAAAGTACATCGTATTTCAAATGCGCTTTACCATTGGTGACCTTGTGAGTTTTGGCATAATCCCACAGTATCTTCCATTTTTTTTGTACGGGTTAAGAGAAGTCCGCTGAAATGCCAGTAGAACTCCGTTTTAACTTTCTTTTATTTGACAGAACAGCCTCTTCTTTCGTCTTTGAAGTAAGATTAACAATTATTGGCTGAGTTCTTTCTGAACTGAACCGTCCGAGACGACGAATCCTTGCGACTCCAGGGTCTGTTCCCATGGTTGTCGTTGGTATAAGCTATTTTTTTTTCAGCGCATTTCGTATTTTCGACTCGACGTGAGCGTCCCGTGTCGTTCTGCCATCAGTGGCAACGTGTTGTTGAGCGTGGGTACACGAAGCATGGATTCATTGAATAGCCGCTTCGTACAATAAACTCTTCAGTAGAGCGTCATACAAGAGAAGTCCGCTGAAATGCCAGTAGAACTCCGTTTTAACTTTCTTTTATTTGACAGAACAGCCTCTTCTTTCGTCTTTGAAGTAAGATTAACAATTATTGGCCGAGTTCTTTCTGAACTGAACCGTCCGAGACGACGAATCCTTGCGACTCCAGGGTCTGTTCCCATAGTTGTCGTTGGTATAAGCTTTTTTTTTTTCAGCGCATTTCGTATTTTCGACTCGACGTGAGCGTCCCGTGTCGTTCTGCCATCAGTGGCAACGTGTTGTTGAGCGTGGGTACACGAAGCATGGATTCATTGAATAGCCGCTTCGTACAATAAACTCTTCAGTAGAGCGTCATACAAGAGAAGTCCGCTGAAATGCCAGTAGAACTCCGTTTTAACTTTCTTTTATTTGACAGAACAGCCTCTTCTTTCGTCTTTGAAGTAAGATTAACAATTATTGGCCGAGTTCTTTCTGAACTGAACCGTCCGAGACGACGAATCCTTGCGACTCCAGGGTCTGTTCCCATGGTTGTCGTTGGTATAAGCTTTTTTTTTTTCAGCGCATTTCGTATTTTCGACTCGACGTGAGCGTCCCGTGTCGTTCTGCCATCAGTGGCAACGTGTTGTTGAGCGTGGGTACACGAAGCATGGATTCATTGAATAGCCGCTTCGTACAATAAACTCTTCAGTAGAGCGTCATTCGAGAACAATTAACGAAAAATATTCGCCAAAGGCAAACCTGATCGACTTCAAAGAAAAAAAAACTTAGCCGCCATCTTGGTACTTTCGCAATGGCGGTCAAGGTTTCTCATTCCACCTCAAATCACATACGTAATAAAAGATAAATAAATAGTGGAGGTATATTTTTCCGTATGGAAAGGCATGATCATCAAGGTAGGGTCACCTTTGGAGAAGTGCATTATCCCGTTGCATTTCCGTGATTGCCTGTGCTGGCACCCAGAAATGCGATGACCTCATTTCACTTGCACAGAAGGTCTTGCCCACGGTGAATTACCTCGAGACCGCCTTATGTAAGTTGATGCATCTGCATTCATTATGTATATTATTTGAATAAATTGCAATAATCCCGAAAAGTGACCTGCTGAATATTGTGCATTTCGGCAGGCTGCTATGACAAAAACTAGTATCACCCCGAAATTCATATATCCACCGTTGTTCCATCACTGAAACTCGCTCTACTATAGGCATCAAAATTGTACCATTCCTTTTTCTCTCTCTGCGCAGGCACCCCAAAATTGGTCTGGTGCTGTCTGCTTCGCTCGCCATTGCTTTCACTGTGATGACCGCGTATCAGATTTACCACTGGAATGTCACATACTCCATGACCGTGGCGACAAACGACCAAAGGTGAGGACATCACGTCCCATTAGACTAAACCTGTAGCTCTAGTGCTTGTATGAGAAGTTCGCAGTTAGATTTAGTGAAATATAACACACAACGTTCAGTGCTGCTATCCTAATGTTGATATAAGGGAAAAAATATGGCGCCAAGGAGTTGCACCTTAGAAATTTCATGCATCGCCTAGCGGCTTTTTTATTTACCATTACTATTTAAAAAGCCTCTCTCAATGTATTCGGCCCAATGACATTAAAAATTGTTCATGTCTTTTTTTCCAGAAAAGTATACCGTTCTTTAGAGTTAATCTATTATAAGCCTTTTACGCACGTTGGTACGTACGTAGTGGGCCTCGTAGCGGGATACCTTGCACTGGAATACAGAAACAAGCCCATTCACAAGGTAAGAGCTCGTTATCTTGCAGCTTTGTGACACTCGTCACCCGGGATGAAGGAAGAAATTAGCAAAACTTTCCTACGGAATGAGTCAATAATATTGCGAAGCGCAGGCCAAACTGAATTCTTTGATCAGAAAGTGCGCGATCGAACGAACAGGAGATATGAACATCGATCGAACGAACAGGAATGAACAGGAGGCAACGGATGATAGCAAAAAATTTGGATACGGAGCACTCTTGTCCTGTTTGCCGCGCTCTATATCTTCCAGGACCGTCTTCTGTGACTGTATAGACCAGATTACTTTACCCTCGCACGCAGGCTGCGGGCGCGCTCCTGTATACTCACTATACTCTCGCCACCAGGCGCCACCTCTCGGCGTGGACTGCGGGAATCGGCGGAGTAGCGCGTGTGTTTGTTTATGCGTGGCGCTTGTTTGTGTCGTTGCGTGTGTGTGTCGTTGTTACTCATGGTTTGAGCGTGCAGCAACAATGTACAAAAGCTACTCGTCAGGGCGGCATTGTGCCGTCGTCAGCTGCTCGGCAGCGTGAGATGTGGCGGATGGACGTGCTTTTCAGGGCTCCATGGCGGCGACGAAATCATAAGTTTTTTGTGCATCTTAGAACTTGCTTTTGTTTTTGATTTGCGTTTATTTTATAGCCTTCAAGTAACAACTGGCCAGTTTTCTTCGTTTTTCTCTCTCTCTCTTTTTTGGAGTGGGCGGTTGTGTTTCGTGTATATTTAGTTTTGCAGGATAGTCAGAACGTCCTTTCGCGCCACGTGCTTCAACACGTGAAACCGGGTGGGACGTTGTCTTTATAGCCTTTAAATAGTAGCTTCGAAGAGGCAAGACTAATAGCTATTAGTGATTTTACTGTGTGTGCTTTGGTATTGGGAATATTGCTTTGGCAGGAAAGTGAGAGCGTGGCCGCGTGGTTGAACACGTGCGAAAACGTTTCATACCTTAAGTCTGTGCGGCATTGATTGCTTTTAAAACATTGGTGAGAATTTGCGGCATCTTAAGGGTTTAGATTCTGTGCGTATCGGTTTTTGCTAGAAGGCTCGTGCTCTGCATTATTATAGTATTATGGTATTTTCATTAGAAAAAGTCGTGCAATACATGGCAAGAAAGCCGGGAAAGCGTGCAGTGTTCGGGGGTCCCTCAAGGCAGACGAATATAGTGAAGGCAGAATATAGTGAGTTTCTGGGTGTAATAACGACAGAAATACGGAAATAGAAATAACATGTTCGTTGGAAAGGAAAAAAAGAAACCGGAAAGCTGGTGGAACAGGGAGGTACGAGAAGCGATCGCCGAACGACAGAAAGCATCTCGAGAGCACAGGCAGGCAAAGAAGGCGCAGCTGCCGCAGGATGAAGTAACCAGTAAATGGGAAATATACCGGGAGAAAAAGTATATGGTTCAAATACTGGTGCAAGCAAAATTAAAAGGTAAAAGTGAACGTTGGTTGTCAGAAATACGTGAGAAAAAGAAGGCCGCACCCAGAATATTTTGGAACCACATAAAATTATTAGGTAGGAAGTCAGCAACAATACAACAATATATCCTAGACGAAGATGGAAACAAACTGGAAGGGGAAGCGGCATTTAATTACATCCGAGAGATAACAGCCGAATCTTTCCAAGGCAATGACGAGGTTGTACTTAAAGAAAAAAAAAGAGCATGAAGGACAACCAGATGTAGAAGGAGCTGGTGCTGACAAATTTCAACTGGAAGAAAGCCGAAGAGAAAATTCCTAAGTGCACAGCAACAGGGCTAGACTAGGTTCCCGTTAGGCTGATTAACGAACTAGGACCAAAAAGTAAGGAAGCTCTGGTGAAAGCAGTGGAAAAAGCTTTAAAAGATAGAAGAATACCAGCCAGTTGGCGACAAAGTAGAATGAATTCGATTTATATAGGTAAGGGGGCGAAAGATAGAATTCACTCGTATAGACCGTTGACCATTACATCGGTAATATACAGGTTAGCAATGCAGGCAATCAAAGTAAAGCTGCAAGCATGGGCAGAGAGTAATGGCATTTGAGAGAACTTCAGAATGGCTTCAGAATAGGTAGGCGTTTGGATGATAACTTAGTTGTTCTTACTCAGTGTATTCAAATACCAAGAGTAGAAAGCAGACCGTTATATGTGGCCTTTTTAGACATTACAGGAGCGTATGACAACGTAGACCGCAACATTTCGTGGGATATTCTGGTAGCCAACCGGACGTTATTCTGGTTAACCTCCCTGCCTTCTACTTTTCTCTTTCCTCCTTTCTGGAAAGGGAAGGCTTAGGCGATGATTGTCTACAGCTTTTGAAATAGATTTACCTAGAAAATACCGTTTGCGTTGAATGGCAAGAAATGAGGAGCGAGGAGAAAGTTGATATCAACAAGGGACTGAGGCAGGGGTGCCATTTATCCCCACTGCTGTTTATGATGTACATGGTGAGGGTGGAGAGGGCGCTAGAAGGAAGTAATATCGGGTTTAATCTCTCATACAAACAGGTGGGTACAGGAGTAGAGCAGCAGCGTCTAGGTATACTTTATGCGGACGACATTGTGTTGCTAGCTAACAAGCAGAGTGATTTGCAACGTCTGAGTAATACCTGTAGACAGGAAGGCGAGAATTTAGGCTTGAAATTTAGCATTAGGAAATGAGGTGTTATGGTATTCAATGAAAACAGTGAACAGACACTGGCAATACAGGGGCAAGGAATACCTCGGGTAAAAGAATATAAATACTTTGGTATATGGATAAACGAAAGCAATAGATATATGGAAACAAAGAAAAAAGCAATAACAGTAAAGGGGAAGTGAAATGCGGCCAATATGAAGCACAGAGCGTTATGGGGATAAAATGAGTACGAGGTGCTCCGGGGTTTGTGGAAAGGCGTAATGGTTCCAGTACTTACTTTTGGAAATGCGGTTGTTTGCTCGAAATCAGGGGTACGATCAGGACGCGATGGGAACCAAAGGTCAGTGGGTCGCCTCGCATTGGGCGCTCACGGGAAGACTACAAATGAAGCTGTGCAGGGTGGTATGGGCTGTACAAGTTTTGAACAAAGGGAGCTCACAGTAAAATTGATTATGAAGAACGACTGAGGAATATGAAAGAAAGTAAATGGGTTGGAAGAGTGTTGAGGTATCTGTACAGGAAAAACATTGATTCACAGTGTAGTAAAAGAACTAGGAAGCTTATGAGCAACTACGTGGCCTGTAGGGTGAGCAACACAGCAACAAAGAACGTCAAGCGCAAAGTCAGAGAAGCTGAAATAATAATGGAAAAGAAACCTGCGATGAGGAACTACTTAAGAGGAAAAAAAGAAATCCGGAAAGAAACGATTTATCATAACTCAAAGGGAAGCTCATTACTTTTCGAAGGGAGGTCAGGATGGTCAGATATAAGAAAGGAGAAGAAGCATGTGCTTGCTGTGGTAAAGCTAGGGAAACGATGGAGCATGTTTTATTAGAATGTGAAGATATCTGCCCAGCGGTAGATTTAGGCATCACTGGCTTCCTTGAAGCCCTTCGGCTCAGCGAGAGCTAGGGGAAAGTAAACATGTCCGCAATAGAGTTTAGTAAGAGGCGGTTGCAAGATTGGTGGAAGAAAAGTAGGGACACGACAAACAACGGAGGCGTACAAAAACAAAGTTCTCAATAGGGGGTCAGAAAATTTGGTTATGAGAATCCATCGTGTTTTTTTAAATATTTAACCTATAGGTAGGACATTAGGCAGTATAATAGCAAGAGCTTGGTGGCGCAACCCACCGCCTCGTTCCAAAGGGGACGTTCATAACATTCATCCATACATCCATCCTGCACGAAGAATCACACGCAAGTGCAAGCACAACCCGGTCAAGATAAGGCAATCATTTCCAACGCAAACCCATGTTTCGTATGGCCGGTCAGAGTCAGCTTGCGAAGGAGAGACTTTCCATTTTATGAAACATGTCTCTTTGTCAGCCTAGGCAAACGAGGAGCTGACCGACGCAGTTATAGGATTCCAAGCTCTTGATTGCTTGGCGGTCCTCCAGGTCGCAGGCTTTTGTTTTCAGCAGGTAATACGTAATCTGGTTTCCCTGCAGGGGGGGCCAGAGTTTTGTGTCGTCTTTCCATTCGTTGGCCGCGATAGAAAGAGGATGGGACAGAACACGGTCGCCTACTGTGAAGAAGCAAGAAGAAAAAAGCGCAAGTTGCAATATCGTCATACATGAAAACACACAGAACAAAGCTCTGGCGGCAAACTGTTCATTGGGTGAGCTTGTGCCTCTAAATAAATTAACAGGATGACAGCGATAGCAGCAAGAGCAATGCATGGTCATCGGGTGAAGAATGGCTTCGCTGTCAGCCGCGCTCACCTTGGCGGCGAAGTTTTGTGATAATGCCCTTAAGTTCCGAAACGCATCTCCAACATCCTACGCGTTAAATAAATATCTAGTATTTGGAGAGTTATTTTGCTGCACAACAAAAGTCGTAATTTATCTCGCATGCTTAACCTGCGTTATTGCCTCGTGCCCGGTACTTCCAAGTTACAAGCGGCATGGGCTCTATCAGCGCGTTTAGCATTCTTGATAGGAATGTGGCGAGAGCCGAGTTTTAAAAATTTCGCTCGGCGTTACACTCTTTGCAACACTTGAAGGCCAAAGCCTGGTGCACATTTAGTCATGCATTGAGTTATACATTAAGTTACACACTAGTTTATACATTACCAAATGATAGGTTTTCGCTACATGCAAAATCGCGTGTGGCGCATACCCGCATGTCCCGGACATGCGCCATACGTGATCAGGTATAGGCATTTCCATAGGGCCACGTGACATCTTCTTTTGCCATCCGCAGCGACGCCGGGTTTTCGACAAGGACATTGCCAACTCTTTAAAGGACACTTCCGCATGAGACATATAAAAGCTTCGTCCAAATAACTGCTGGGGTTTTACGTGCCAAACCACGATGTCATTATGATGCACGCCGTAGTGGACGGTTCCGGAAATTTCGACCACCTGTGGTTCCTGTACGTGCACCGGGATCGCACAGTACAGGGGCGTCTAGCATTTAAATTTCGCCTCCATTGAAATGCGACTGCCGCGACCGGGATCGAATCCGCGTCTTTCGCGTCAGCAGCCGAACACCGTAACCAGTGCACCAACGCGGCGGCGCCGAGCGATGACTTTTGAAGAAATGAAACGCTAGGGAACCAGATCAGGATTGTTGTTGGGTGGCAGAAGGTCTCCCCAAGTATTCATATTTTTTTCTTAGCGTGTTCAAGCGAACGCGCTTTGGTCAGGTATCGCGTAGCCACCGAGGCTATTAGAGAAGCTTTCAGAGGCGGTTCAAAAGAAAACAAACATTGCTTCGCGGCAATATTGCATCGCATCCTTCACTCAGTAATTTTACATGAGGTGTGAAACGCATTTCGAAAACCGTTACCCTGTTTGGATAAGCTTGTCGAAGTATGAATGCAATCTAGTTTTACGCCGTGCGAGTTTCACTTTTGTCAACAACTAAAGCTTCACCACAACACAGTGTCATGTCACTGCAAAGGCCCTGTGGCAGCGCACAGCGACGTTACATGCAGCTGTGGCATGCTTATTGGCACTAATTATCTTGCACCATGGTCGGCACCTGCCAGAACACTTAATCTCGCTTCAAGACGCGCGGAACCCAATGCGTACGTCTTCCGCAAACGAAAATCCATCGCCCTCATTTCGAATATCATGCCGCGAAACTTCACAAAAGTCAAGCGTGCCCCCGATCCTACGCGTGTTCTACTGCGTTCGCCATGCGTACATAATGCAGAAGTGAAATGAGCATGCACTTACCCATTTTAAGCGTCAACGGTCCGCTTGGAGAACAATTCATTGCCACCGCTCCTGCTTCCGCGAGAGCAGCTATTCGCGGTGCCCGCACTCCGTAGCCAATGCTCGCCAGCGTCGCGAAAAATGACGGCTCCGGGGAACGGCTCCGAATTCTAGTCTACGTGGGAAGTATCATAAAGAATTTTGGACAGTGTAAAATCTTTGCAAATAGGCGTCGTAAGGAATAACGTAGAATGCTGAAAAAAATACCAGACATCTGCGGATGTTTGCAACCAGTATACTGTAAAGGCCCACTTCTCAGTTATATTGAGCAACGTGGCAAACGTTAGTCGTACGTTCACCAGAAGTAGGGGTGAAGATAATGCTTTATCATAGGTAAATGAGTTTGTTGGGCTTTTCGTTTGCGATAGAAATTATACAGAAACTCCAGGCTAATTACCGCCGTCGGCGCCGTTGTCGCCGCGATGTTCCGTATGAAGCCCAAGTGCGATAACATCGCGGCCGCGCGCCTTTGCTAACGGTGCGAGTGAATGCGTGCGAGGGTGAGTCGAGAAGGATGGTGGCCCGATCTCGCGCGTACAAAGCAGGAAGACGGGGAGAAAGTAAAGGGGAGGCTGTATCTGCCAGCGGCTACGTATGGCGCGGCTGAGCACGATCGCACGGGCCCTATGTTGAAGGCGATCTGTGGTGGGCATGGGGGCGGCGACTTACGGATTCGCCATTTGTCGGAAGCGCCTGCCTTGCGTAGTACGAGGGATCACGCGGCGCGCTCCTCATAGATTTCGCTTACGGCGTTCAATAAAAACACCACGCGGTAGCCCTCCTAGTCATTTATGTAAGTACTCTCGTATCTAGGGAAGTTTTTGACTGTCGATATAATATTCTTGGGGAAACTGAAAGCACAGGATCGTTTACAGACGCTATCTCTTTACCGAATACGTACAGTGAGCGCCACTGCGCGCGGTCGCCGCGATGGAGTCTCCCGAACCGGCTTCTTGCGTGAAAGGTAGGCAAACGCTGAGAGTAAAATATGTGAAATATGTTTTTATAGTGAGCTTTCTGTATAACCAAAATGGAGCAAACAGAATGAAGCCTCAATGCAGCGATCGCACGGGTTCGCAGCGACCGAATTCGCGCCTGCAAGCATGTCCGCGCACAATGTTTTGCTTTCGCTGTGACCTCGTTTTCGCACCGTGCCGCGAGCTTCAGGCCGCAGCATATGAGCGTTTGACAGTACAATAGCAACCATTGTTGCATGGACGCTATCAGAACTGTTCAAAAATAATTTCGTTATAGAGACTTCGACGCCTATGGCGACTGTGATGTGCCGGCGCGACGATTCAATCTTTTTTGTCTTCTAAATTCTTGGACATTTCAATATTATTTCTCAAATTGCGTCGCACTGTATGCTTATCTGTCTTCTCAGCATGCGATTTCCTTCTACTTCTTTTTCGTAATCCAGTGCATTAATCCATAACACAAACATGACTATATGCCACGCCTTTTTTTAATGTGCTTCTTACCGCTCCCTTTCCGTTCCATGGAATTTGCCAGTACCTAGAATCGACAAGTTCATAGACCAAACCGTCATGACATTAGCCGGGTAGCGGGCACGGGCGAGCGTCTCAGTGCGCGTTTTCTGCTACTCACCGAACGTCGTGCAGTCCCGGCGCCGTAGCAGAAATCTTCCTCGCGTCTGTGCTTGCTGCATACCCGAGTTGTAGCCGATGGCTGCCTGCCAGTTCTAAGTTTCGCGAGCCAAGCTTCACGCAGCTCCTTGTCCTGCGGCTGTATACGTGTGAATAAGGCTGACACCGGGCTCCGTTGCGTACGTCCGGCACTGCGCCACCGAGCAGTAGCCTACCATGCTGCACGCCTCCATAGGCAGCCACTACGTATTATAGTACTTTCAAATGTTGTCAAGCAGACACCCAAGGCGGTACAGCCTCACCACTTATTGAGAACCGCAGCGCAGGTGGGACTTTAAACTTTCGTTTTCAGCTCGCTTCGGCGCTTCCGAAGCAGCCGACGCGGCCGCTGTGTCCACGTGATCCCTCATGTCACGTTACGCCGACGGTGGCGCCAGCTTTTCCAGTGGTGGAGCACGCCCCCAATAGAGTTAGGCGCGCTGAGGGCTAATAACTTCGTGTGTGCTGTGGTCTCGCCATTTTGTTAGCGTTAAAGCGTGAGGCAGCACGAAGGGCACTTCCCTCGCTGTTGTTGCCACTCTTCCTCACGCAGTCATCGAGCGTGTTCATGTTTGCATGTGCGCGCGTGACACCATGCTTGTTAATTTAGTTAGTGAGTGAATGTTTACAAGTATATAACGACCGATAAGGCTGCTATACTTACTTCGTATAGCTGTCTAATAATTTGCTATCACAATCGATGCTTCGCCTTTCGGGCGAAACTGCGACATTTCTATTAAATCAGACGTTTGACATAGTAGGCGAAACTTTAGTTATTCTATGCACAGCAGGAAGCCAGAATGCTCAAAGGCAGACAGCTCTAAATGCTGAAGTAAAACAAACGAACAAACAAACAAACAGTAAAAGATAACTTTGATAAAGGTAAATGGAATTATGGGGTTTAACCTCCCGAGGCTGCAAAGTGAGATACGTTACGGGAAAGACCGCAGTGGAGGGCTTTGGACTAAGTTTAACTCCCTGGGATTCTTAACTGTGCACCCAAAAAATACGACGCGCGAGCTTTTTGCCATTCCGCGCCCATCAGAATGCGACCGTCGCGGCCGGGAATCGAAGCCTCGATCTCGTGCTCAGTCGAACAGTGCCATATGTACAGAGATAACAAAGAGAATCTTAATAATAAAAAAAAACTAGTTCTTGGGCGCACTATATTCTATCACTGGTGATAAAAAACGAAGACTGTGGCTTCTTGTAGGCAGCAGCAGGCGAAACGTCGTGCAGCGGAAGCTGCCCTGAATTCATTAGTGTGGTTCGTGGCCCTTTCTCGGAGCAGATAACGGACGAATTTCGTACGCATCTTGAATAGCCAAGATAAGCTTGTTGCGCATAATGAACCTGGAGTTCATACGTTCGACGCTTCGCTAACCACGCCACACCCCCCCCAGGGAGAAAAAAGCCGAAAAACGAAAAAAAAAAGAACACCCCGGCTCAAGGTCGAATCCTTATGGCATAAAAATAAAAAGTCTTGTTTAAACCTCGCAGTTTGGCCAATAATTGAGTTTTGTTGCAGGCAGTAAACGTATACTCCGCGATCCCTTTATGAATAAAGTAAAGCGTTCTTGTCTTGTTGATTTCTTCCCTCTCCCTCTCTTAGGTGATCCAGACAGTACACTGGTTGTTGTCCATAGGGCTGGCGTGCTTCGTGATGTTTGTGACGGTGTACTGGAACCAAGGCAATGTGCCAAACAAGGCAGCAAATGCCCTCTACGGCGGATGCCATCGGCTCCTTTGGGCGCTGTCGCTTGCTTGGCCATCGTTTGCCTGCGCTACAGGCAGAGGAGGTGAGATGCGCGGCCACTGGCGGGTGCCTTAACTTTTCCGCGTGCTTTGCGAGTGGTGCACAGTGATGAAACCGAAGGACAGTGTGCTCAGGATATGCTTGTCTCACTACTTCGTCTATACTCCATTGGATGCGCACTACTTGCGGAAAGATACTATTTGTAACTCGGAAGCTGTCCTAACATGCAAGAATAAAAGAAAGTCGTCAGTGGACGAAATTCGCCGGGATCCATATTAAATGACCGTTCTCATTCGTGAATGCGATGTATACTATACGTAAAAATTGCATGGGCAGAAAGCGCGGCACGTCCAGCGTGCCGAGCGTTTTCTTTCAGTCAAGTGGAGCAAAAGTATCTTTTTATCGCAGTTGTGCAGTCTTCCTGATGCTGATCGAACCATTTGAGACTAGTTCTTTTAATTACTATGCTTAATAGCCAGCTTTGTGCTACGTGAACACCGTTGCCGAATTTACCTCAAACTACATGGCAGTTCGTCTTACGTATGCCGAATTCTTTCTTCTTCAAATGCTTCCGCAGGCGTCTTGGAAGGTTTCTTGTCATGGAAAGCCCTGAGGCCTTTGTCACGACTCACATACTGCATATATCTTGTCCACTTGTTGTTCTTCCTAATTCGCATGGGGAACATGAAAACAAATTTTGAACTTGACGAATACATGCAGGTGAGTGGTACTTGAACATGTCATGTTTTCATCAGTAAGCACGAAAAATAGAACTAATAGAGAGCCTCACGGTGTCGCTAAGCCGCATGTTGTAAAAATTTGGCCCATCGCTTGTCCTCTATTTTAACCAGCAGTAACAAATACATGCACTATGATAGGTAACTTGAGATATTTCGTACTAGCAAAATGTCCAATGTAGCAAATAATAAGTCCTATAATATCCTGTAACTAAAGCGCGAAAACAGAGAGGAGCTACTACGTCTTTGCGAGTTCATACATTGTACGTCTCATTAGCGCCTCATTGTTCCACACGCGTACAACAGTGTAGGAGAGAGAGAGAGAGAGAGAGCAAATGATGAATGAAAGGTAGGGAGGTTAACCAGGACTGAGCCCGGTTGGCTACCCTACACTGGGGAAAGGAAAAAGGGGACAGAAATATTAAAAAAAGAAGAGAAAGTCCACTGGGGACATCGTTCGGTCACTCAGTCCGGATCACAGACGCTGACTCAATCCTGCAGCTTTCAAATATCGCAGCAGCTCTTTTGTGGCCTTTTGTAGCTGCGATATGCGAGGCCATGGTCCCAAAATCTTGTTCAAGGTGAACGGTTGTCTATCTAACTGGTTGAGAGCTGTGCAGAGGTCATGTCTTTCATTTTCAAAAGATGGGCAGTGGCAGAGTAGATGTTCTATAGTTTCCTCGACACCGCAGGCATTGCACTCTGTGCTCTCAGCCATTCTAATGAAAAACGTACATGCATTGGTCAATGCGACGCCCAAGCGTAAACGGCACAGCATTGTTTCCTCATTACGCGGAAGCCCTGGTAACAGTGTAGGAGAAGGAAATATAAGGCCCATAGGACAACGGAAAACAGTAATCTGATGATCATGATGATTACGCTTGCGTTGAAATTGTCACAGTTGCTTATACTACAGCAATAAATTCGGTGCGCTTGACTGTTTGGTCACTTTCTCATGAATGAAGTCATAAATTTCATACTGCGAAGGGATTTTGCTAGATTATTTTGAGCTATACCGCATACGAAACCCACCATCTAAATGTGCGCAGAAGTGCTGTTCCCAAATAGTAATAACTAGTTTGAATAGTCTAGTTTTTCGTAAAATACACCGGAAAGTTGATTACTTTCACCGTGGAGCGCCATTTCGGAGGGAAACATTTACGGTGTATGCTGGTTCAGGTAGCGTTGACCCCCCCGAGAAATGCTGCAACACGTTGCGTTACGATAATGTAAGAAAAAGAATTTGACGTACATCTGCTTCTTTGTTTTCCAGCTAATGATGTCACTGGGAATATTCTGCTACAGCGCATTTTTCGGCTACCTGCTGTATTTGTGCTTCGAAGCACCAGCCTTCCATTTGCAGAGGATTTTATTCAAGATGCCTACTAGCTCAAAACCATCGCAAAGAAAGAGCGACGACCTCTCTACTACGGAAGTCGATATCGAGAAAGCCAGCTCCGAGAGCAGCAACAACAATCACGGCAACTGCAAAAAGAAAAGTGCCATTGATAACGCCGGATTTCTACCAGATGCTGAGAAGTCACATTTGTAGTTTTATCTCTGTCGGATGTGTGGCTACAGGCGCCCTTTTGCGTACTAGAGCATTCCCCCTTCAATTTGACTTCGTGTGCAAGGTGCGCTGATGAAGCACACCTGTTGTAAGTGTTGCCTGTACATTTGTTTGTGCAGGTCGCGGGAAACTAGATTTGTTAAGTTAGGAATAAGGAGGCCTCTGTGTTGTGTTACCGAATGATGACATGCGTAATAGTACAATCACTGGTTTTGCATCGTTGCAGAACACCCTTTTCCCCATCGTTAGAAAAATATTAGGGGCGTGTGTGTGTTGTGAGTCGTTGGTTATGCCAGGAAATATGCGAATTTGTTTCGTTGTTGTTGGTTGAGGTTACGGGGACACGTATTATAGGGATTTCCGACAAGCAGTTGTAAAATATTTTGTATATTATTTTCTGACCTAAATACCTTGAAAAGGATACATCTACATGAGTGAGTGAGTGAAACAACTTTATTTGGTCCACAATAGACGCGAGGAAACTCAACGTCACCTGGCTAGGCCCACTCGGGGACCATCAGGTGAAACCTGACGGCCCTCTCACGAGCCCTCTGGACTGCCAGGATTTGAGAGGTCTGGTCCTGGGCCCAAATGAGCTTCATAATTTCCTCTTGGGTGAAAGGCGGACCGGCAGAGGCGCAGCCCCACTACATGAGGAAAAGTACACTGCGATGGAATACTTTCAAAAAAGAATGCATGATGACAAACACTGGTAACTCTGTGTTGTTGCAGTACAAGTCGCATGCTACCAATGACCAACATGTATTGGTAGATTACATCATGTTTAGCATCTTATATCATGTTCAGCATCTCACATCATGTTTAGCAGCGAGAGTATTACTTTAGCGAACAAGGGGAACGCATTTTGCACATGTGGCAACCCATAGGGTCGCTGCGAGAATGGCTCTCTGCGAGTGCTTCCTCCCTTTGTAAGCGTCACCAGAAGATTGTTTCATAGGGACTGGGCGCAAGTATCTCTCTATGGCTTACACCCAATGGTAATTTGAGACTGATTTCATTTTATGGAGAGCATTGAGAAATGGCTGTAGTTTTTTTTTTATCCTGGTCCTACCTTTCTCTCTCTCGAGACGTTCTTGCAGGAAGGTGGAACAATCGATATTTAAGGTTGTACGCAGAGTTCTGTTTAGTGCCATTTTCTTCACAACAAGCAGCACAGTTTCATAACATAATCAACGCGGCTATGTCACCTTCCTATGCCGTTGCACACAATCACCGATAGGATCAAACGTAGTTTTTTTTCTTCTTTCGTTATTCCGTGTCATGTCTGCAAATGATTTCACGACTGAAATACAACAAAACTAGAAAAATACCAGACTACTTGAGTTCACGATTTCAGGTGGAATTAAAATTTATTATACTAGACGGTATAAGCAATGTAACAAGCCACAATCGCTGAACCAATTGTATAAGGATATGTGTGGCGTCGGTGTTTCAGTTTCTGCGAGAGCTTGGGGTTTTCAGTGCCAATAGACCACAAGAAGAAATTTGCATGATTCTCTGTGACGCACCACACCCTAAAAGAAATGGCTAACTTAATAACTAGTGACAATCAGTCACTAAAACACTGCATTTCATTCTCATCGGTTTCCTGCTTTTTCATCAAGTTGACAAAGGAAATACATGGCCTAGTCATGAGGCGTATGCCTCTTTTAGCCTTTCATGTTTTTTATTGTACACTGAAGGTTTCAGCAATAAATATTTTTTTCGAATATGCCTCGCTTCAGTCGTCATGTTCTTTATTTAGCGATATTCGGCAACTGCATACCATGAATAGCACCGTATTTAGATCGAGCCCATTTAAGCCCGAAGGCCTCCAGATTGACTACTGTGTGATTCTTGTTGCGTCGTAACTCTCTCTGCGTGCGTATTTCCTAAGACATGATCGCTTGAGACTTTGTTTTAAGATAATGCCTATTTTTTATATGCCCCAGTGCGCGCACTTTTTGCACATGGGCACACATGAACCGATTATAAGACGTGCTGGTAGGGATTATAAGTACTCAACTTGGGCGCTGGAGCTTAAAAATGCGTATTCCTGACTAAGTCGACTCAAACTTCTTTTCTTTTACAGTGCAGTGAAGCTTTCGGCTGTCTGGGTACCTGTAATTATTGAGTGTACTTACACAATCGAATGCATCCATATGAATGAAGTCATCGGGTCTGTTTTCGTGGTCGGACGTCTGGAAAGGATGCTTGTTCTATAAGTGTCACAACTTTCAAGATTATTTCTTGATGTATCATGAGTATCGTGGCCTGTGACCCCTTGCTTCTGACTGGCACACATTTCTTGGCCGTTTTAGTGGGCATAAACGGTCAGATGGCGCTGATAATACATTTTCATAACGCCGGCCCTCAGATTATGAAGTTGCGAACAGCACTATCGGCTGCCTACCATTCCCGGTGACTTCCCACAGCAAGCGCCTCTTACAGTGCGCTTTCTCGGCGCGCGAAATATGTCTCGCAGCCAAAATCAAAGCCTCGTCTGGTTGGTTGGTTCATGAACAAGTGAACAGTGAGAAAAAAAAAAATAAGACGAGGACAAGCCTTTAAGGTCTCAATAAAAAAAAAAAACACGCATGGCAACCGTTTGTGTTTCATTTGTTCCATGTACGCTTGCCCTCGTCTTTTCTCGCTCCGCTCGAGTATTCATTCGACGGTTCACAGCGTTGACACATTCGTACTTTTCAAAAAGGAAAACTTTACTTCGTGTTAGCCAAAGTCTCCTCAAGTTGCAAGGAAAGAAAAGTGCATTATTTTCTGCCCTTTCCGGTAATAGTACAGTACGGGTGTATGCGGATTGCCAGAACACGTGTAACCCGTAGTAAGCGAAAACTGTTTTTTTAAGGATGCTAGTTGTGCCGTGCATACAACTATACTTTTCACGGATTGCAAAATGTAGCCGGCCTTTCTTCAAAAATATCAGGTCTATCAAGGGCGACCAACAGACTTTAATGTTCAGATCTAAAAGGAAGAGGACTCTACTACTTAAACATACCATGATCCCTGAACGCTCTTTTCCTACGAATTCCACGATCTTCTGCGGAAAATTCGCTCGCTGTTTTAAGAAGCAGCGCTGAAAATCCGCCACTGAAATCTATCGCTTAACGGGGAACTGGTGCTGGACTTTCAAGATGGCGCCTGCACCTGTCTATAGTTATATATATCGTTTTCTGGCTCACCAAGCTTCCACTCACAGTAAAAAGGACAGCTTTGGTATATTAAATGTGTATTATAAAATCGTAACTTAGACATCTAGGGTAAATTAAAATTGCTCTTTCGTGTCGCTGAGGCCAGCATATGCGGCTGACAAAGAGGTCGCCAGCTTATGTTACGCTCAGTGCTCGAATGCAAACATCTGGACTCCTGAAACACATCAACTGAGCAAATACATCATTTTACCACTCATGTTTGACGCAGCTTGTGACACTCATTGGACTAGCTGAAGTTTTACGTAAAACAATCTACCTCTAGATATACGCAGATCACATCTGCCTTTGGACGACTGCGGTAACTCGCCTTCAGTTTCGCGCGCGATTGCAACGGGCAGCAACTCTGACATCAGCATACCTGCAAACACAAGTCTTGACTGTATCGACCGAGAAATGTGCATTGATTGCATTCAAACGTAAACCTACGACACCATACCTAGGGTGCGATCTTGTACGCGTTCCAAAATAGAACGGAGGCGGCCCGTTCTTTACGTCACGAAATAGGCGGTATGTTCCGTTCCGTTCGTCCGATAGCAGACGACACGGAATGATTGACAGCAGATATCACGTCACAATTGACGTCATGGCGTTCGGCACGGTTCAAATTGACGAACCGTATTTGGCTCGGTGGAACGAACCGCCTCCGTTCTATTTTGGAACGCGTACAAGATCGCACCCCTAGTCTCCATTAATGAACACACTATCACCTATGGAAGGACCCATCGATTCTTGGGTGTAATAATCGATCCAAATCTTTCCTGGAGCCCTCATTGCACGTACCTGAAGAAAAAACTGTAGTCGATTGCTCAGGTACTGAGATTCATGAGCGGGAGGTGCACATCTGTACGCTCCATGCTTCAGTGGTACAGAGCTATTTGCACTACAGCCTTCCAGTGTTGTCCGGTACGTGCAAATCAAATATTCGCTCATTGGAGAGCTTACAGGGCCAAGCATTGCGCACGTGTTTAGGACTTCCTCGCTGTGCGTCAACAGCTGCAACAGTTGTGCTCACCAAAGATCATTCCATCCAAACATGCGTTGCGGTGGATTGTCTCAGGACGCATATCCGTCATCTTTACCGCGTCCCTGATCATCCCTTGGCGTTCTGGTCATCGCAGAGACCGCGTGCAAGGTTTTCTGAAGTTATGGTCACCCATACAGATTGTCTTCTGTTGGGATACACACCAGCAGCAAGGCCTTCCTTACTCTTTTGGTGTCTCCAACAGCCTCAGGTGTGCCTAACTATCCCGGGTGTAAAGAAGAAGGCCAATAACCCAACAATAGCTCTGAAACAGATGATGCTGCTATTAATCAATGAGACATACGGGGACCGAATATACTGATGGTTGGGTCTCACCTACCAGCTCTTCAGGTGCCGTTGTCATTCCTGCTACGAAAGCCACAATCATATTCAAACTGCCCCACATGACAACATCAACGGCGGCACAGCTTGCTGCCCTGCGTGCTGCTGTCAAATATCTCCTGCAAGAGACAGCTCAGAAATGGGTCATTTTTTGCGATTCTAAGGCAGCACATAAGAGTCAGCATTTTGTCCTATATCACAGGACTCATGAGCAGCTGACATATGAAATAAGAGAAGATAACCATCAAGCGATCACTAAAGGGCATGAAATTATATTCCAATGGCTACCTGGACATACTGACATTGCCATTACCTGGACATACTGACATACTACTTGCCGACGAAGCCGCCCGGTCTGCCTATCTGGATGACCGACCAGTTCTAATCCTCTTATCAAGAACCAACGCTGCAAGAAAGCTTCATATTGTGGCTAAAGCTATGACACACAAATACTGGTCTTCTCCCAACCTCCCTAAGTGTCATCTTCGTAGGCTGGATCCATCCTTAAAGCTACAAGTGCCATCAAAAATTTCCCGCTCTGAGGCGACAGTATTGTACCGCCTATGGCTCGGGGTGGCATTTACGAAGGCCTACTTGTTCCGCATTGCAATGGGGGATACGCCCATGTGCGACTCTTGCGGAACCACAGAAACGATTGAACACATGCTATGTATCTGTCCCCAATAGGACGTCGAGCGCGAAGTTCTCCGGACAGCACTGAACCAGCTGGACTCTAGACCATTTTCCATAATGAAGATCCTTGTACACTGGCCATACGCGTCGATAGCACAGAAAGCCACGAAAGCGTTCTTGAAATACCTCAAGTCGACAGGTCTTGGGAACCGTGTGTAGACTCGGTGCAAACCTTCAACTTTGAGCGAAAGTGGGCTAGCTCTCTCTCTTCGCTCTCTCCCCCTTCATCCCCATACCCCCTTCCCCCAGTGCAGGGTAGCAAACCGGACGTGTGTCTGGTTAACCTCCCTGCCTTTCCTGCCGCTTCTATTTCTCTCTCTCTTCTCTCTATAAATTTAACTGATATAGAAGGTAGGGAGTTTGAAAGCACCCGCTTCTTGCTACCTAATTTCATAGTAAAAAATAGAAATAAAATAAAATTATAGTTCAAACGTATACACACTCAAATTTTTTGGGCTGGTTTTGGGAAAAGAATAAAGGGACCCTGCAGCATATAGGCGCGTAAGCATGTAAATATCCTGTGTTCATTGGAAAGCACGTTGAAGTTTACACATCGAAGGAGACGGTGGCTATATACGTGTACAGCTTGTTACCATTCGCACAGCATGAACACACATATACCGGTAGTTTTCTTTCTTTTCTTTCTTTTTAATTAGAAAAGAACTCGCTTGGAGCAGCCAGGTTTGAACTATTCATATGAATCACCTGAAGATGCGGACGTTACTTGTGCGACCAATCGCAATGTCCAAGTGAATAATTAAAAAGATTAACTAATTAACTTCTTAATTATCTTTAGGACACATGTTCTTATTGTAAAATTGAAGCCGAGCAGTAGTGGCGTCTGCTTAGCAGAAATAATAACACTAGTTTCACTTTCAAAATATCCACACCCAGAGTCTGCAAAAAAATACATAGGCGTTTCAGTCAAAATCGTCCTGAATTGCTTGACGCAGGCTTTTTTAGGAAACTAAGGTGGAACATCAATTCATTTCTTAGCACATCTTAAGTACGGATATTTAGATAGGGGTGCTAGTCTCCCTATCTCTGCTAAGGGAACACTACTGGGCTTCAACTTTGCGATTGGAACACGAACTCTAACATGAATAAATAAATACTCATTCAGATAATCATTTTATTGTTACCTGAACATTGCGATTTCTCATGCAGGTAATTTCAGCCTCTTCCAGAAATTGACCGAGAGACCCGACGCGGTGGCGTAGTGATTGTAGGGTGCGCTGCTAAGCGAAAATACAGCCACTGTAGCGAAAGGGCGCGGCCACCAATCCAGTTCTGGCCATGGCGGTCGCATTTCGATGGGGGCTAAATGCAAAACCACCCGTGCATTGGGAGTGCATTAAAGAAACCTTGGTGGTCAGAATTAATCCGGAGTTCCCCACTACGGCCTGCCTCATAAGCATATCGTGGGTTTGGCTCGTGAAAAAAAGATATTTCTTTTACTTCGCCGAGAAAGTCGGACCGGCACAGTTTCTCACAGGTGACTTCAAATCAATATCAGTTCGGAAAACGAAGCAACCTAACAACAGGTGGCATACAGCGGTGAATGGCGGAGCAGCGCTAGAGGCATGCTAGCGCGTCAAATGTGAATCTCACCATAGGCGCCAACTACGGAGGGGCTCCGGGGCCCAAGCCCTCCTCCCCTCCTCCCTCCCCGGCGATGCCGAAGCCTACACTCTGCCTTCCCACCCCTGAAGTGACATGACCAGCGTTCTGTTGCCCACATCATTTGAGGTTTCTTTTGAATTGCCTCCAGCTTTTCAGTCAGATTTTTATTGTGGTTAAAAGCCTGCTGCATAATTGTCGGTGCGGACGTGGACAGCTCTTAATTCATACTTTAGCTTTATTTCTGCAAATCCTGACAATAAGATGACAAACGCATTATAAGCACCAGCGGCGGCTGCCTGAGCCGTATTTTTTAACTTCAAAATTTAAAAGAAATGTCCACTGTGGACTCTATGCACAAACGCAATATACTTAAATATATACACAGGACAAACTCTATTATCTTTATTCAAGAGAAGAGCTAGCCAACTAAAAATTATTGCTAATGTTATGGATAGTCTATGCCTAGAAAATGAATATGTTTCTGTATGTTCACTTCAACTTGTTTTGCGTGCTTCTTTATCTTGAAAGAAGCCTGCAGACTTCTGTGACCATTACGAAATCCAAGAAAAAACTGCGCAAAAAAAAGGGACAAGACGAAGAAAGAACCACTGCGCCCGTGTCGTGTGGTTCTTTCTTCGTCTTGTCCCTTTTTTTTGCGCAGTTTTTTCTTGGATTTCGTAATGCTATACCAACTAGCCCCTCACCGTACGCTTCTAGACTTCTGTGACCACTTCGGCAGAGTATTTTATCAACGGCGTGTGAAATGCACGTGAATGATATGTGTCTCAATGTTGTTTTTCTTTCCAGTCGGCAATACTAAGGACTCACGAAAAAAAAGAAAAATACTCTGCTAATAATTTACAACATTTATTAGGGATGTAACATCGCCACTTGCATACAGAAGTCATAAACACATATATAATTCACTCAGTAACTGAAATGAGGCCAAGCCGGATTCACTCGAAATTATATTCAATGCCAGTCATGTGCCGCAGCGCTTATACTTACCCAGCCCTCACACAGAAAAAAGAAGAGGCTGCAGTTTCGCCGGATAGGCGAAGCAGCGACAGTAATAGCACAGTATAAAACTATTACAAGAAGGAAAATTCTTACCGCGTAAATCCGTGTAAGGGCCGCACCCATTGTAAGGGCCGCACCCTCAACTTGACAGCCAATATCTAAAGAAGTACCCAACCGATAAGAAATCACGTTCGGTGCGCTGATTCCGATCACGCTCAACAGCGAATTTTCCCGTGCAGCGTACTTCCGCACTTCGCTACTAGATGCCGACAGGAGGCGGTCGTGGTGGTTTACGTCGGATTTTATACCCGTAGTTGAAAAAATTAGCTCAAATTCAATTCATTTTATTTATTATGCAGACATAGAATATACAAAGTTTCCAAAACTGGTTGGACCCGTAGCCAAAGGCTAGTTGCGGGTCCAATGAAAGAGTAACAGTATAAAGCAAATACTGGTACTACCATTATACAATATAGTTACAGCATAATTACATTACAGGAATAAGAACATCATATACGTACACGTATTATTTTCACTTCAAAGATTGTTGAAACATATAATTAAATGTAACAAAAGCTAAAATAACACGTTTTATAGAATTCGCAGGTACGCGTTTAACAAGCACTTATAAACACAAAAACTTCAAGTATCAAAACGTCACATTACCGCGAATATAAATGTTTCCAAGCTGTAGTAAGAAGTAGTTAGAAAGTCTTATAAATAACTTAGCATCAGAGTGAATTACAGAGTGTACTATCATATGTTCGAAATGACACAATATGTAAGAATAGACGCATCATTATCACATTATCAATAACATAGGGAATTCAGGAACATGAAGAATAACATAAGAATCAGGAATTAAGGCCAAGATAGTATTTCTTAAGGGTTGAAGAAAAATTGCTCCAGGTCTCATGGTTAGGTCTCATGTAAGGCTCGTCAAAATCGCGACAAGAAAGTGCGGCACTTACATGAGTCTATACGTTAGTTATATCGGCCATATAAATTGTAGTAAACATTCACTTACTAATTAAAATAAGAAGCATAGCTTAATGTGCCGGCCATGTAAACCAGTAAATATCCCACGAGCACTCGCTGTCACAACGCTGGCATTACGAAGAACGTCAACAGCGCGGGCGAACGGTTCGCACAGCCGCGATATTTACCACGACTCCGCAAATTCAATTCATCATCATCATCATTTGTCTATTTTTATGTTCACTACGGTACGGCCTCTGTCATCTATCTCGAATTACCACTCTCTCTAAGCTTAGACTACGCTATCTGCAACACTATCAGGCGCGGAAAGACAGCCCGGGAAGGAAGACAAGCGCGCATGAAGTTAGCAGCCATTCCTGCTCGGCCTTTGTCATTGCACCACCAATGATTGCGAACAATTAGACGCGGCCTGCAGGCGCGTAAACGTCCGCCGCGCTGTCATTCGCAGCTACGGCAGGGATAGAGAAGGCGCGCGTTTCATCACGTGACCTCCAACTAACCCGAACATTGGGTGCGTGGGAAGATAATGCCCATCAAGCCACCATCCTTTTTGGGCTCACTGTTACGTGCTTTTTCTCGCATCCACGATGTTTGGGTCACTCATTCATATGACTTTTGGACTTTAACGGAACATCACGGCGACGACGAGAAATAAATCGAGAAATAGAAAACATGCGTCGAGCTCACGTCTAGCGCGGCTGCGCACCTCGCAGTGTGCACCGGCTACAAACACAGCATGAGCACCAACGACAAAGCCAACAGTGGGCACATCGTTTATCGACACTTCGCAAGAACCCGTCTGACGCTGAGAAGAAAGCGCATTTTCTAACGTATAAACACAAGGCGCGCGGGGAGGCAGCGCACGCGAAGGAACCAGCCATCTCGGATTGCAAGCTTGAACCCGGCGCAGATTACCTCCAAAATAAAGCGTGCCACCCGCGTATGCAGTATACTCCTCATGCGCACGGACAGCCGAGTGCAGTCACTACAAACTACAGGATAAAACGCGCGCTTAACTGACTGATTCGAAAAATTGTTCCCTCTCGTTGTAATTAGAAGGGTGCGCCTTCATGAACGTTGCTTGGTGATCCGTCTTGATAAAAGAAAGAAGTTGGGAGCTATCGCATAGCTCAGGTCCATTCTGTACCTGGGCGCCAGTTTGTATTACAGAGAGTGCTCCATCTACAGCAAGGCACACATGAGGTATTCAGTTGGCAAAAGTTATCAGGTGCTAATACGAGGCGAGGAGGCAGTGAGGGAAGCTTCAGGGAAGTTAGCTAAGCTTCAAGCTAACCACCTCGTCTAAAAAACAACGCAAAAAGTTATACAAAGGAGAGAAAATGGATTACATAACAGTGCAAGCAGGGTGAGGCCTTTTGGGCGCGCAAGCACGCTTGGTTCCACTATTTGTAAAACTCCCTCTTCTATGCTGTGCATTTCCCTTATTAATTTTTGTTCGTCATATGCTTTATCAGGAGCTCAATAACATAATTGTTGAGCGACCCCCAACTAATATGTTGGAAATAAAATCATTTGATTGGTTGATTGATTGATTGATTGATTGATAATACATGCTGTTCCTACTTGCTCTCGTGTCCTTTCGCGCTTTTGAGACATCGCTGTGTCTTAATAAATATTGATTTAGCTGTTAATGTATTTGTTAATTTGTGCACCTGATAATTCATTACCCTATAATCATTTATTTTGCCGCCAGGAAATGAATGAAACCAATGGAATAAGGTGTGTTTTGACATGTAATTAAGCTATTACATTATGGAGTCACATTTGCTTTGTGCTACTAATTATAGTCATAAGTCATGTTCAGAAATTGTTATATGTTCTGCAATTTCTTTATACGCTACGTCCTATATTCTCAAATGACCTTTCGTCAGGAAAATATTCCTTTATTGTATCTATGTGTAATAAAGCTTTCGGAAAGCGCTACATGATATTTTCATTGATGCATATTTGCGCCACCTAATACGCACAAAACACATATATGTTCCTAACGTGTTCAACTGAATCCGCTTGTCGTATGACTCATCCGAGAGATGCCAGTCTCTTGGTGGTGCGAGGGGGCTACTCAGACTGTGAAATTGAACAGTCTCTTACTATGGGGTCTTGTAGATACTCACATAAGCCGTCCCTTCAGTGAACAATTCTTCGAGGTCACATGAATTTTCAAGTGCAACTGTTATTAAAGGTTATTTATGCATATATTGTAACACGCGTGTTCGTCTCAGCAACGTAGGCACGGCGTCTGGAAAAGAGACATTAACACAAGGCAGCCACTGCCCGGAAAACCGACAGAGCGAGACACAAACGAAATTCAACTTCTTCCTCCGTGCTGGCATAGTACTGGCGCCGAAGTACTCCAGTACGACACTCCCCGGGTAGAAAGGAGCCAACCTAGCGACCTAGGCAGAAGACAGCCCAAGCGGGTCGTAGCACGGTTTAAGCCGTGCGACACGAACTGTTTCGCGCCCTCGGAAACGATTGTCGGGAGCTGGCTCGACCGGCTCGATGACATAGTTCACGGGCGACGTTTGCTCTAGAACTCTGTAAGGACCGTGGTACTTGGACAAGAGCTTGGTAGAAAGGCCGAGAGTGGTGGATGGAACCCATACCCAAACCAGCGTTTCGGGGGAATAGTGGGCAGTAGACGATGCAGAGGCGTCATGACGAGATTTTTGACGACACTCGTCTTGCGTGGTGAACGAACACGCCAGTTGACGGCATTCTTCTGCATAAGAAGCCGCTTCGGAAATAGGTTTCGCTTCAAAAACATCAGGTCAATATGGCAGAATTGTGTCTATGGAGTATGGTGGTTCACGTCCATAGAGAAGAAAGAAAGGTGAGAAACATCTGGTAGCTTGGGCTACAGAGTTAT
Organism: Dermacentor andersoni; assembly: GCF_023375885.2. Classification (NCBI taxonomy): domain Eukaryota; kingdom Metazoa; phylum Arthropoda; class Arachnida; order Ixodida; family Ixodidae; genus Dermacentor; species Dermacentor andersoni. The sequence goes on from NC_092814.1 coordinate 210,694,438, forward strand.
AAGCGTAGGCGTGTTCGTCTCAGCGACCTGGTGGGCACAGTGTCTGGAAAAGGGCCACTTACACAAGGCAGTCACAGCCCGAAAAAGCCGACAAAGCGAGACACATACGAACGTCAACTTCTTCCTCCGTGCTGGCACAGAACTGGCGCCGAAGTGCTCCGGCACAACAACACACACACACACACACACACACACACACACACACACGCATATATATATATATATATATATATATATATATATATATATATATATATATATATATATATATATATATATATATATATATATATATATATATATATATATATTTATATATATATATATATATATAAATGGGGTTAGAAATTTGGTCGGGCCCCCCACCCTGAAGAATGAAATCTCTCCGCCTATGAACCTCAACATGGCAAAGTGCACGCCAGCATGTATGGGTGGCGGTGCGCAGTTTGGTGGCACGTCACACAGCGTTATCCTGGACTCCGCACTAGGTCTCATTTCTCACTCGCTATCACTACGGAAAACGCACAGGAAACATTTTCATAAAGGCCGCAGTGCAGAAGTGTCATGAGACATTAGGAGATGTTTATGCCAGCTCGTATATTTTCTATTTCTCATGCGATTATTGAGTAACGAAGCGGTCCCGTCGCGCGCTACGAGACTGCATATTGCTAGATGCAAGTGACCTTGAGACCGTGTGCCGGATTCTGTGAAACACATATAGCGGGAACGCAGGCTCCGCATGCAGCAAGGACGCACAGGGAGGTCAGGTATAGGGTCATCTACTATCAGCACGAAAAGACCAGCTAGGACGTTTTCTGGTAAATAAAGATAGATTCAAAGACACATCGTCCTGGCTGTCACGAAGTGTGCAATAGCGGAGTGGGGGGCCTGGATTTTCCTCTTGTACATTGCGTAAACTGGACGTCTGTGCCACAAGCAATCAATTACATTCTGTTGGTTATGCGCCAAGTGATGCAATCTCGCATTCCGAACAAGAGTCATTACGATTATACTTTTGGGTGCGCAGGCCTCTGCTGTGCGCCAAAATGTTACGAGGTGCTCAGGGGCTGTAATGAAATAGTTTAGTGGACATTTTATGTACCAAAGATACACCTCGGCTTTCAGGGATAGTATGGAGACCTTTGGATTAATTTCGACCAGGTAGGGTTCTTTATTTTTAATTTCACAATATTATAGGCCAGATTACCACAAGCCGTAGTGGAATAGGCGTAAAAAAGAGAAACAAAATGAAGGTACCAGGCTTTGAGAAATACTAAATAAAACTTAATTAATATAGTTATTAACACTAAGAAATGAATAGGGAAAAGCGGCCACACTAACATCAGGTTATCTTCGAGCACGAGGTTTGGAGCTGTCCTGCGAGAAGGGCTCTATAGTCGCTTTCACGCGTAAAGCAATGAAACCGTACGTTATCAGAATTAATGGATAGCCAATTGCCTACGAGAAGACGCACCGCTTTCTAGGAGTAATAATAGATCGAAACCTCTCCTGGAGTCCTCACGTCTCTTACCTAAAAAGGAAACTAGTGATGATAACAGACGTGCTCAGATTTCTTGCGGGAAAGTCATGGGGTGCGTCTGTGAGTGCGGTGCTCCAACTCTATAAAGCACTGTTCCTCGGTCTCCTGCGCTATAGCTTATCTGTACTGGGTGGGACCGGCAAGACCAACCTCCGTGCCCTCCAATCTGTACAAGCTCAAGCTCTGCGAATTTGCCTAGGTCTTCCCAGATGTGCGTCCACGGCAGCAACAATAGCCATCGCGCATGACCACCCCATCAACACGTATCTTCAAGTCGACACTTTAAGGATGCATATCAGGCACTTCACCCGACTTCCATCGCATCTTCTCGCCTCCCTTCCTGCCGCTCGACCTCGTTCAGCGTTTAGCAAGGTTATTGCCGCCAAGCATGAAACTTTACCGTCAAACTTTGCGCCTGCAGCCCGACCATCTCAACCGCTGTGGTGCCTCCATCCACTCCAGGTTCTTCTTGTTATTCCCGGTATCAAAAAGAAAACGGAGATGTCAACTTCACGCATCGTCTACCCAGACGATGCGTGCCCCTCGTGCGGGGTCACGGCGACACTCGCACACGTGCTCTGGGAGTGCAGAAACGCTCCGCCCGACTCTACCTCCGACAAGTGGGAGAAGACGATAAGAAGCCCGCTCCTACAAGATCAGCAATGGGCCGTCCAGCAGGCTCGCGCAGCGGCCGCCAGGTACTGCCTGTCGGTCCCTGCGTGGGAGACGCCCACTGCACGCTGACGTGCGTCCTGCAGGACTTCTATTAAAGTTTTTACAATCCAATCCAATGTCAACTTTCGCCCTCAAACAAACCGTGCTTTCAGTGCTACATGAAAAGCACAGAGGACGCATCCACGTTTACACGGACGGTTCTGTCTCCTCTAATAGTTCAGCTGGAGCAGTGGTGATTCCCGCAGAGTGTGTCACCCTCAAGTTCAAGACATCTCACATTAGATCATCGACGGCTGCAGAACTCGCAGCTATCCGTGCTGCTCTGGAGTTTATTGTTCACAAATCATCAAATTCATGGTCCATCTTATGTGACTCAAAGGCAGCTCTTCAGTGTCTGATATCCCCTTTCAACCATGGACCAAATGAGCAACTAGTCGCAGACATCCGACTACTCCACCATCACGCAATCAACAAGGGACACAACATCATCTACCAGTGGATACCGGGTCACTGCGGAATTTCAGGAAATGACAGTGCGGATGACGCTGCCCGTTCGGCTCATGATGGTGCCCAGATTATACCCATACCGCTGTCAAGAACAGATGCAGCCACAAGTCTTCGCTTCCTCGCCCGCGAGCTTACACAGAATCTGTGGAACACCAGTGAATTCACGAACGCACGTCTCCACAGATTGGATCCACGTCTGCAACTCCGCCTACCACCAGGGTTGCCACGAGCGGAAGCAACACTTCTGTGCCGCCTGTGGCTCGGCGTGTCATTCACGAACTCCTATCCATTCCGCATTGGAATGGCCGACAGCCCTACTTGTGACACCTGCGGCTGCGAAGAGACGATTGAACACCTCCTTTGTGACTGTCCGCGTTACAAAGTGCGAAGAAAAGTGCTCGTGACCGCTCTCGCAAAACTGGACAATCGCCCCTTTACAGAGGAAAAAGCTCTAGGACAGTGGTCCAGACGGGCTTCGGCACTCAAGGCCTTAAGGGCTTTGTTGAAGTTTTTAAGGACATGCGAATTGTGCGACCGCCTTTGAACGTTGTAGCGCGTAGTTTCGCGTTACTGTGTGAATTTTCTTTTTCTTTCAATTTTTTCCTCTTCTTCTTTCTCCTTTTATTCCCTTTACCCCTTTCCCCAGCACAGGGTAGCCAGCCGGTACTTACACTGGCTAGCCTCCCTGTCTTTCCTCTCCTTTGTCTCCTCCTCCTGCAAAATAAAACGCAGACTAATGTAACAACATATGTTCAAGCTGCCTTGCAACAATCAATAACATCAAAAACAATTTTAGGAATTGCGTTAGAGTCAGTATTAGTCCGTGGAAGAAAAAAATAAACTCTGCTTAAATGCGCTTGTTCTTCCAAAAATCAGTTTCAGCGTGCGATCATATGTGCGTCGATTCCTTCGGGTACTTAAGGGTTGGACATGTGAAGGTATGGACTTGTCTAGATTACCTTTTAAAAGAGTGTGCAAATATATTATGTGGGCTAATCTTCAACGCATTCGTAATGTTGGAATGTCATTATTACGCGTAAGCTTTGCAAGAGAGCCATTCATTTTATGTTTCCCATAAATAAATCTGCCAGCTTTCCTTTGTGACATATCTAGCTTTTGTATATCCTGTTTTGTCTGGGAATTCAAAATCATAGAAGCATATTCTGTTTTAGACCTCAAGTATGTATTGTATAGCAATAATATGAGCTTTATTGGAGTTTTTCCGAAGTTTCTTCCAAGAAAAAAAGAACACGACTTCCTAAAGGCCGATGCACAAATGTCAGAAAGATGTGCCGACCAAGACAACCTTGAAGTGAGTGGGACGGGTAAATATTTAAAACTATGCCGTGCAAACGTCGCTTTGGCGCTGGCTTTGACACTCGCGGGGTCATATGGATTTGAACTGAATTCTGGGGTTTTACGTGCCAAACGAAGATTTGATTATGAGGCACGTTGTAGCGAGGGGGGGGGGGGGGGGGGGGGCTCCGGATTAATTTGAACCACCACGGAATTTTTATTGCACCCCCAGTGCATGGGGCACAGGCGTTTTTTGCATTTCCCCCCCATCGAAATGCGGCCGCCACGGCCGGGATGTGATCCTGCAATCTCGTGCCTAGCAGCGCAAACAATAGCCGCTAAGCCATCGTGGCGGGTGGTAATTGGTAATGCTGTCACTGATAGGGGACTGGACCATTGCGATAAATGCTTCGCTGACGACAGACTTCTGGAAGCTGCCGGTGGCGAAGAACCGCAGCTTACAAAGGACCTTTCTCTGTGGTCGCGTAGCCAGCGGACGCATTGCTTGTAAAGCGGATAGTGACAATCTTTCACCATCTCTTCGAACGCAACTTGGAGCCCGAGCTGTTATCGACAACTGGACAACAATTATGTGACGGTGCCTCCCGCTCGATTCTATGCAAACTTTATTATCCACCGTTCAGTGCCGGCAGATCCCACTGATAACGTGAGCGGAGCCTCGCTCTGACCACTGACGAAGCGCGAAAAGGAATAGCATAAAAAAAAAAGCACCGTTACAGAATCGCGGCCCTGCACGGCCACCCGAAGCAGACAAAGCACAGCCCTGTGTTCAAACCAAATTCCAAATGATCAACTTGCATGGCCATAGTCGGCAATAAGACAGCATCCAAGCAACAGCGACCGAACACAAAGCGAACCACGTCTCCATCTGTACCGCTTCTAGCCACCGACGGGTTCACTTTGAAAATGATTGACAAAATTACTACCTTTAATATATACCTCTTATTAAGTTTGATTACAGCCACAGCTACCCTCTCATTAATGCTGTAGAATTCTTCAATGTTGCCCGCTATGTCCTTATGGATTAGGAATCCTACCCGTATTGCTTCTTATCTAGGAGACCTCTATAGCAGAAGACATGTTCGTTATTCAGCAATGTATAAGGCTCACCAGTTCTAATCTCACTAAGGCCGATGATATCCGAAACAATGTCTGATAGTTCCTCAAAGAGTCCTGCTAAGCTAGCCTCCCTCGAGAGGGTTCGGGTGTTAAACGTTGCAAGGGTCAGTTTCCATAAGCGACCTGTCCGGACTCAGAGATTCTTAGCCCCCTCTGCTGCGTTCCAGGTCTGACCGTCGCCTTGGCCAGATGCACCGCAGCTGCTGGTGACTGAGGGCCATTGGGTAACTGAGTGAGCCATTTGGGGAGGGGGTGGCCGAATACTGCACCAGGGAGGCCAATTCCTGTTCTGGTGAGGGAGTGTCTTGTTGAAGCTTAGTGGGCCTTCGTAATTTGGTTGTACCTGGATTAGTATAGCCCCACTCGCTCTCGGCATCGTGTACCAGTGACAGGCGTCACTGCAAGCCTGCAGATGTTGTGCACCGGAGGAGGTGAATTTCAAGCTCACCATCGTAAAAAAAGCTCTTACAGCAGGATTCGATTTCCGACTATGGCAAACAAGCATTCGACATAGCTCAGTCAGATAATCCCACAGGCGGCGAGGCTACCTTATCGCCGACAAGTACAACCCCGATGGTCCTACATACCTAAAGACTTCTTTGATTTATCCACGATAGAAGTGTTTTGCTTATGGGTAACTCAATATAGAACGATTCCTAAATGGTTCTGGCCTTGTAGGTCGGGAATCGCACGTGCGCATACGGC